>NC_090241.1:37583140-37665640 GCF_024489055.1 Chanodichthys erythropterus
TGTTGATTCAGTTCAGTTTAATGTTGATTCAGTTCAGTGTTGATTCAGTTCAGTTTAATGTTGATTCGGTTCAGTTTAATGTTGATTCAGTTCAGTTCAATGTTGATTCAGTTCAGTGTTGATTCAGTTCTGTTCAATGTTGATTCAGTTCAGTTTATTGTTGATTCAGTTCAGTTTAATGTTGGTTCAGTTCAGTGTTGATTCAGTTCTGTTTAATGTTGATTCAGTTTAGTTCAGTGTTGATTCAGTTCAGTTTAATGTTGATTCAGTTCTGTTCAGTGTTGATTCAGTTCAGTTCAGTGTTGATTCAGTTCAGTTTAATGTTGATTCAGTTCAGTTCAATGTTGATTCAGTTCAGTGTTGATTCAGTTCTGTTCAATGTTGATTCAGTTCAGTTTATTGTTGATTCAGTTCAGTTTAATGTTGATTCAGTTCAGTGTTGATTCAGTTCTGTTTAATGTTGATTCAGTTTAGTTCAGTGTTGATTTAGTTCAGTTTAATGTTGATTCAGTTCAGTTCAGTGTTGATTCAGTTCTGTTTAATGTTAATTCAGTTCTGTTCAGTGTTGATTCAGTTCAGTGTTGCTTCAGTTCTGTTCAGTGTTGCTTCAGTTCTGTTCAGTGTTGCTTCAGTTCTGTTCAGTGTTGATTCAGTTCTGTTCAGTGTTGATTCAGTTCTGTTTAATGTTGATTCAGTTCTGTTCAGTGTTGATTCAGTTCAGTTTATTGTTGATTCGGTATAGTTCAGTGTTAATTCAGTTCAGTTCAGTGTTGATTCAGTTCTGTTCAGTGTTGATTCAGTTCAGTGTTGATTCAGTTCAGTTCAGTGTTGATTCAGTTCTGTTCAGTGTTGATTCAGTTCAGTTCAATGTTGATTCAGTTCAGTTCAATGTTGATTCAGTTCAGTGTTGATTCAGTTCAGTTTAATGTTAATTCAGTTCTGTTCAGTGTTGATTCAGTTCAGTTCAGTGTTGATTCAGTTCAGTTTAATGTTGATTCAGTTTAGTTCAGTGTTGATTCAGTTCAGTTCAATGTTGATTCAGTTCCGTTCAGTGTTGATTCAGTTCAGTTTAATGTTGATTCAGTTCAGTTCAGTTTAGTGTTGATTCAGTTCAGTTTAATGTTGATTCAGTTCTGTTCAGTGTTGATTCAGTTCAGTTTATTGTTGATTCGGTATAGTTCAGTGTTAATTCAGTTCAGTTCAGTGTTGATTCAGTTCAGTGTTGATTCAGTTCTGTTCAGTGTTGATTCAGTTCAGTTCAATGTTGATTCAGTTCAGTTCAGTGTTAATTCAGTTCAGTTCAGTGTTGATTCAGTTCTGTTTAGTGTTGATTCAGTTCAGTTTATTGTTGATTCGGTATAGTTCAGTGTTAATTCAGTTCAGTTCAGTGTTGATTCAGTTCAGTGTTGATTCAGTTCTGTTCAGTGTTGATTCAGTTCAGTTCAATGTTGATTCAGTTCAGTTCAGTGTTGATTCAGTTCAGTTCAGTGTTGATTCAGTTCTGTTTAGTGTTGATTCAGTTCTGTTCAGTGTTGATTCAGTTCAGTTCAGTGTTAATTCAGTTCAGTTCAGTGTTGATTCAGTTCAGTGTTGATTCAGTTCTGTTCAGTGTTGATTCAGTTCAGTTCAATGTTGATTCAGTTCAGTTCAGTGTTGATTCAGTTCTGTTCAGTGTTGATTCAGTTCAGTTCAATGTTGATTCAGTTCAGTTCAGTGTTGATTCAGTTCTGTTCAATGTTGATTCAGTTCAGTTTAATGTTGGTTCAGTTCAGTGTTGATTCAGTTCAGTTTATTGTTGATTCGGTATAGCTCAGTGTTAATTCAGTTCAGTTTAATGTTGATTCAGTTCAGTGTTTATTCAGTTCTGTTCAGTGTTGATTCAGTTCAGTTCAATGTTGATTCAGTTCAATGTTGATTCAGTTCAGTTCAGTGTTGATTCAGTTCTGTTCAGTGTTGATTCAGTTCAGTTCAATGTTGATTCAGTTCAGTGTTGATTCAGTTCTGTTCAATGTTGATTCAGTTCAGTTTAATGTTGGTTCAGTTCAGTGTTGATTCAGTTCAGTTTATTGTTGATTCGGTATAGTTCAGTGTTAATTCAGTTCAGTTTAATGTTGATTCAGTTCAGTGTTTATTCAGTTCTGTTCAGTGTTGATTCAGTTCAGTTTAATGTTGATTCAGTTCAGTGTTGATTCAGTTCAGTTTAATGTTGATTCGGTTCAGTTTAATGTTGATTCAGTTCAGTTCAATGTTGATTCAGTTCTGTGTTGATTCAGTTCTGTTCAATGTTGATTCAGTTCAGTTTATTGTTGATTCAGTTCAGTTTAATGTTGGTTCAGTTCAGTGTTGATTCAGTTCAGTTTATTGTTGATTCGGTATAGTTCAGTGTTAATTCAGTTCAGTTTAATGTTGATTCAGTTCAGTTTAATGTTGATTCAGTTCAGTTCAGTGTTGATTCAGTTCAGTTTAATGTTGATTCGGTTCAGTTTAATGTTGATTCAGTTTAGTTCAATGTTGATTCAGTTCAGTGTTGATTCAGTTCTGTTCAATGTTGATTCAGTTCAGTTTATTGTTGATTCAGTTCAGTTTAATGTTGATTCAGTTCAGTGTTGATTCAGTTCTGTTTAATGTTGATTCAGTTCAGTGTTGATTCAGTTCAGTTTAGTTCAGTGTTGATTCAGTTCAGTTCAGTGTTGATTCAGTTCAGTTCAGTGTTGATTCAGTTCAGTTTAATGTTGATTCAGTTCAGTTCAGTGTTGATTCAGTTCAGTTTAATGTTGATTCAGTTCAGTTCAGTGTTGATTCAGTTCTGTTTAATGTTGATTCAGTTTAGTTCAGTGTTGATTTAGTTCAGTTTAATGTTGATTCAGTTCTGTTCAGTGTTGATTCAGTTCAGTTCAGTGTTGATTCAGTTCTGTTTAATGTTGATTCAGTTCAGTTCAGTGTTGATTCAGTTCATCTATAAGCAGCTCTACAGAAGACATTAGTGTCATTATTCAGATTAGTTTACCCAGCGAACAGGGAACGTTCTCAGAACGTTCTGACAAGGTTCTCACAAAGTTATGAACAAACGTTCCTCCAGTAACATTATTAGAACGTTCTTTTAATGTTCTCAAAACGTTAGCTCAAAGACGTTATTTACACACCGTTCATGGAAGTGAAACATTAAGCTGGATGTTCATCTAATGATTTTTATGTTTCTGCTTGTTTAGAAGGTTCAGAGAACATTCAAAAGTAACGTTCCCACAATGTTTGAAGAATGATGCAATAGAAAGTTCCCTTAAAAAAACAAAAAAAGTTTAGGACATTTAGAAAGGATGCTTTGAACGTTCAGAGAACACGGAGCTGATGGTGTGTGTCCGCAGGCGCTCACGGAGTCGGCCGGAGGCACATCAAGAACACTCTCATCGCCAAACATCCCGACAGATTCGCGTATCCCATTCCACGTAAGAGACGCTCCGTCACGCGCACGGTTGACCTGCGCAAACTTCCTGTCCGACTGACTGCTCACGTCTCTTCCCAACAGACACGACCAGACCTCCGAAGAAGGACGAGGAGAACGGGAAGAACTACTTCTTCGTGTCACATGACCAGATGATGCAGGACATCTCCAACAACGATTACCTGGAGTACGGCAGCCACGAGGACGCCATGTACGGCACGCGCCTCGAGACCATCCGCAAGATCCACGAGCAGGGCATGGTGGCCATCCTGGACGTGGAGCCGCAGGTACGGACGGGGCCGGATCCTCCCGCTGTCTCCGCTGCGCCTCCATGCGCTTCTGACGAGCTTGCGTTGTGTTCACAGGCGCTGAAGGTTTTGCGGACGGCTGAGTTCGCGCCGTACGTCGTGTTCATCGCAGCGCCGACTATCACTCCCGCTATGAACGAGGTGAGCGCCGCTCCGGCCGTCACGTGTCACTGCATGCTGCATGTGTGTTTCCGTGTGTTGATTGATTTTCTTCTTGCGTCTCCGTGTGCTGCTCTCAGATCCCTAGATGGTGCAGGAAACTGCCTGTAAGTAAAGACGCGTGTCGGCGCAGCCGCTCCGTGACAGACGCTCCGTCAGCCACACATTAATGCCATTATGGGCCGTTCCACAGAACTGGTGCAAACTGCTGTCCCACCCCCAGAAAACACATTTGAAAAGCATTTAGGTGTTCAAATCTTTAGATGCTTCTGTTATCTATCGAATCCCACAGTGATATTTAAAATATCGGTAAGATTAATATATATAAAATCATCATTTATTGGGTACTTTCAGTTGGGAGGAGTCTGTCCTGAACCCTGACCCCTAGATTTTAAGTTGTGAAAATGATGTTGAAATAATTTTTGCAATTTTTTCCTGTTGTTTTTAAAAATATATTTTAGATTTTTTTCTTTAAAAAGTGAAGTTAAAAATATATTTTTTATTTTTAAATTATGAAACTTTATGTAAAAAGTGTGTCCCTCATGTGCACATCACTACTGGAACAGTGTGTGTTTGAGTCATTGACACACTTCAGGAAATATTCCTCTCACAGCAGATCATCATTCTGAGCTAAATGTGTTCAAAAGACTGAAAATCTGTGTGGAGCTTTAAGAACGTCACTAACAAACACCTTTTTCTGCAACTAAGCAAACTTTTTTGGCTGTTATTCAATAAATGTAGTTTTTATGTGTGTTCAGCTGTTCAGAACTGTGCTGGATAACCATGTGATCATCATCTTTGAGCGGCTCAAAAGTGTCAAATTGTCACTACTGAAACGTCACGTTTCGGTCAAGACTGTTTCGGTAGTGACAAAAGTAAATACAAAATCATTTATTAGGGGGGAAATAAACTAAATTTTAATACAGTTATGCAAATCATTAGTATTTTAGTATGCGAGTTAAAATTGTCATGTGATGTGGTCACTACCGACACATTATACTGTCACTACTGAAACTGTGCAGTGACGACCGAAACACGAGATGTTTCGTCAAAAATAAAGTATATTGAATGATCAAATATACTGTTATTATAATGTTTGTTTCAATGTTTATTCAAATTAATGAATTCTTCACTTTGAAATCAGTTTGATAAACTTTATGTTTGGATTCAAAATACAACAAATCTTATAAATTACATTTGAAATATTGTTAAAATTGTAATTGATTTACCTGTGAAAACTGTTTTTAAAAATAGCAAAAAATATATTTACAAAGTAAAAGTAAACAAAAGGTCAATGTGAATCTTCTTATTAAATGATTTATTATTGTTTCGTTAGTGACAAATTCGGGGAGAGGAAAATATTCCAAAACTTTCCGAAAATATAATATGAGAATTAACTGCACTAGAAATGTGTACTTTGGATATTATACAATGTGCAAACATACAAAATTTGTGGAAAAAGACATTTTTTTCAAGACGTTTCCAACTCTGACTTTGAACCAGTTCTGCAGAATGACCCGTAGAGTCAGGTGACGTCTTTTACGTGTGATTGGTGCATCAAATGCATGAACACAGGTCAGCGTTTAGATACGGTCTTTTTGAGTAATATTTCAGATATAGTTTCTGTCTGTATAGATCAGAAAGGCAGAAACTCCACCAGGTTTGTAACGAATGTTGAGTTGTGGATCACATGGAGCGTCTCTCCTGGAGCGACTCGCTCGGATGGAAGCGTGTTTGAGTAGATCAGGTGTATTTCTGTAGCGCTTTATACAAATACAGTTTCAAAGCAGCTTCACCAATTCAGATCTCCGCAGGAGACGAGAGTGTCATTCTTCAGATCTTGAGTTTGTTCACTGGTCATGTGTTCTCAGGACGAGTCTCTCCAGCGGCTGCAGAAGGAGTCGGAGGCGCTGCAGCGCTCGTACGCGCATTACTTCGATCAGACGATCATCAATAACGAGATCGACGACACCATCCGTCTGCTGGAGGAGGCCATCGATCTGGTGTGCAGCACTGCGCAGTGGGTGCCCGTGTCCTGGGTGTACTAGCCACTCCACACACACACACACACACACACACTGACGGACTCCACATCCTGGCAACTACCAGCGCGTAGTGTTGTATATATCTATACATATATAAATATCTATAAATATGAATATATAAGTCATAGATATGGTCCTGTACTAATACCGAGGGGGTTGATGACATTTTATACTGTTTTCTTTTTAAATGTACGAGACGGCGTCTCAGAGCAATGATGAGCACAGTCAGTCCATCCCAACCTGCGGCCTGTGGGCGTGGCTCCGTGACTCCACCCACTGACAGTATATAAGCACACACACACACACACACACACGCGGACGCAGCTGAACTGGCCTCCGACGCGCCGTTTCATTCACCCCTCTGTTTACAGACGTAGGTTTGCACAAGGGCAGCAGCGAGGCCGAGCTCTTCCTCCGGCTGCTCCTCTTCCTCTAGATGTGTCCGTCTCTCCCAGTGAATCCTCCCGTTGTCCGGCAGCGAGCGCGTGTGCGGCCACATCCCCTCTGAACGGACGACTTCCCTCATGCCCTGTGTAGTGACGTGTTTGTAAATTGTCCTGGATTTGATTTCTTGTGCGGAACGGGGAGGAAAATATTCATTCCTAGATCGATCCTTTCAGAAAATGTGCTGTCTTAAGAGTATTATTGTTTTACTCCGAGAAACCCAGAGGATTTTATTGTGTGTAAATGTTTCAATGGTGCGTACCTTTTGCGATTGAAATGAAGTAGTGTGTGCATAAACAACTGAACAGACTGTGTGAACTCTTCATTTCATATTGCCCTGTGTAAATTCCTCTGCAAATGATGAAACTGCTCTTCGAAATGTGTTTTTTTTTATCTATTTCCTTTCATGTGTTGAAAAAGTAAATTGCTTTTGAAATCAGGTCATGCATGTTGTTTTTGTCAGTGATGATGATGATGATGATGATGATGATGGGGATGATGGGGATGATGGGGATAAAACTGCTCATCTTTCTCCAGCAGATGGTGCTGGTTCACACTCATTCTGATGCACATCACATGGTGTCTCAACTATATTCAGGAACAATCTAAATATACTGTGTGTGTGTGTGTGTGTGTGTGTGTGTGTGTGTGTGTGTGTGTGTGTGTGTCTCTGAGTGTATGTGTCTCTAAGTGCGTGTGTGTCTCTGAGTGTGTGTGTGTGTGTGTGTGTGTGTGTGTGTGTGTGTGTGTGTGTGTGTTTCTCTGTATGTAAGAATGTGTCTGTGTGAGTGAGTGAGTGTGTGTGTGTCAGTGTGTGTGTGTCTCTGAGTGTAAGAATGTGTGTGTGAGTGTGTGTGTGTCTCTGTATGTAAGAATGTGTGTGTGTGTGTGTCTGTCTGTCAGTGTGTGTGTGTCTGAGTGTGTGTGTGTCTGTATGTAAGAATGTGTGTGTGTATATCAGTCAGTGATCTGGTCAATAATTAACTGAATAGTGTTTTTTCCGCTTGTTCTATTCAGGAAATATACAGAAATTTTTAAATATTTTTCAAGCAAAAAAAAAAAACATGGATGGTAAAGCTCACGTTTAAACACGTGACTGACATGACGTCATTGTCTTCCGGGTCTTGCGCGCGCTGTCACTCACTGGCGCCTCCTGCTGGAACAACAGAGCAACACACTGATGGAAGCTCTGGTCAATATTCACACAGTTGAGGACTGACAGTCAGCAGTGTTGTCTCAGTAGGGCACACTGGGGTTTGGGACGCGGCCGCGGACTTTTAACGCTAAACATCAAACATTCTGGAAGAACCGAACATCCACTGAGCGCTAATCATCTGTCCGTTCACCGGGTGAGTTAGCGGTGATGGACTGAGACTGGACGGGTGTCGTGAGGGGGGGTCTGGTGACGCAGGAAAAACAGCCGAAACGAGCAGACGAGACGGTGAAGCGGCGCGCGGAGCCACGAATGCGCGAGAACTCGGCGAAACACAGACGGACTGCAGAAGCGCGCCGCGGGTGAGCGCGCGGCGGAGAGTCGCGGCCGGTTGTCGGTGAGTTTATCATTGTTCAGTGACACTAACAAACATGAGCTCGCGCGTGAGACAAACTGAGACGCGCGCGGGACACCGACACATTTATCCGCTCCTGTGAACCGGTTTCTGTGTGTTTGCGGAGCAAAATGGCTGCTGACACACACTCACACACCTGATTAAACTGACTTGAACGCCTGTCTGGAGCTCGTGCATGCGGTAAGGTTGGCGGAGGGTGTTTGACATGATTATCAGGCGGCTGACGCGCGCGAGCGAGCGGCGCGCCATTAATGAGGTGGAGCAGCGGTTAGCATGATAGCACTGAAGCTAACAGGCCTCAATAACACCCGCTCGAGCACAATGACAGATTCACACTGTAATCCTCAACAAACGTGCGTTTATGCCCGTGTTTGAATGTGTTCGTGTTTGTTTGTTTGTCTGTGGTGATGAATATACACGATAAGAACGCGATGCTAATGCTAACTGTAGCGGTTACAGAAACCATAAAAGTGATTTTTCTCAACATTAAACTGATAATATTGACTGTCTGTGAACTGATCCGTGTGCAGCTGATAGGAATGACATTAATGAAATAAGATTACATTTAGAGCGAAACCGCTGAGTGTGTGTTTGCTCGTGAAGGTGATTGACAGCTAGTCATGTTGATATTTACATGCTTCATGTGTGTGTTTGATCATGTGTGTGTTTGAGATGAGAAACATGTTTCGTAATGAAGTCTCGACGCTTGTTGTGCGATTTCACCATATATACAGATGTTTCTGACAGCTTGATCTCTAAATCAGGGCTTTTATGTGACATACGACCATTCTCACGTTTAAAAGGCAGTTAAATATTTATAATATAATGTAAAATATCATTTATACTGTCAAATTCAACACTATAAATATGAGTAAAATAGTATTTGGAGAATGTTTAGTTTCATTTCTACTCACTGTATTACTGTGCTCTACTGCAAATGTATTATTTATTTAGATTATTTAGTTTTTAAATCAATTAATGTATTCTGAAGTTCTTTATTTGATTTGTTTTGACTCTGTTTTCCTCTAAACTGACCGTCTGGAAACTAAATCAAACCAGTTTCTAGATTCCAGCAGCTTCATTTGTGTTTTGATTTGGACTGAATGGTTTATTGGATACAATGTTGCTTTTGTGTTTGTGTTTCTCATCAGAGGACACCTGTGTGACAGGAAGTGTGTTCATCTCACTTCCTGAAAGCGGCCGCTGAAGCGTGTGCAGATGTGCTTCAGAACCCTTCTTTAGTGGTTCAGTGGTTCAGAACTGTGTTTCTGAGACTCCATCAGTGATTGTCGTCATCAAACGTCATGTTTTTAACCGTTCTCTATATTAGTGACCCTTATAAGCGCCGTAACACACACACACACACACACACACACACACACACACACACACAGTCTTTAAATAGACCGCCCAGCGTCAGGACAGAAACGCGTGTCTGATGATGTTAACAGAGCAAGCGTGTCCGGTGTGTTTTATGCGTGTGTGTGGACGGACGAGAGCAGCTGGTCTTCAGCGGTTAAAGTTAGCAGGAGCACATCTGATCTACAGCCGGTCAGACTTGAACCCGTTCCTCAGCGCTTCTGCTCGTCTTCTGACCCGTGTGTTTTTCTTGCAGGTAATGCGATGGTCTCTGCGGCTCGTCTTGAGCTCCAGGTGCTTCAGTCTCCTTCTCTCGGCCGCCGGAAACGAGTAGATTCTCGCCCGGCTCCCGCCACATAATCAGACAAGATTGCAAAGATCTGCCCCACGTCGAGCATGACGGCCACCACCCGCGGGTCGCCCGTGGGGGGCAACGAGAGCCAGAGCCAAGCGCCCGACGGCCAGAACCAAACCCTGCTGCCCCAGAACCAGGTGTGTGTGAGAGGCGTGACGTCTCGCAGGATGGACTTTCACACTGAACGCACTTCTGCATTGTTTTTCTGTGTAAAACATCCCTGTGCTGCAGCGTCTCGCTCATGACACAGTCCTGATTCAAATTAAAAGAAGCTCAACTTTTAAAAAATGTGCCTTTTTTCATTCCTCTGACCTGCAAAAACACATTCTGTGCCTCTAAGACTACATCTGCTGCGCATACCGCTTTAAACGCAGATTTCTATAGGTACGATGTGCATCACATGACTTTTTGAATAGCTCATTTTCACAGTCCACACTACAGCGTTTCTAAATGTATCCACTTGGGAGAGCAAAAAGATCAGTTTTCACTCGTCTCAGTGTGAACGGAGAGAAACTGGCGAAAAACTGACCAATAGTTCTTAAAATGGAAACTGAATGAAAACAAAAGTGCTGAATCATGAAAATGTACACGTTCATGTTAGTTTATCATTTATTAACTGAAGTTAAGGGATACGACTGTAAATGTAAGAATGTATTAGTAGCATAAATGTTGAAATTATCAAATGATCAATACTTTAATAACCATCTTCATATAAACCCAAACTGTCACGCTTAAAGATGGCCGTCCTCAAACATCTACAGGCGATAGCACTGAAATTGCGTGTATTTTGTGTAAACTCACACTTTATTTGCTTCTATTTTAGAACACTTGATGATTATCTGATCAAGATCACAATATGTGTCGCATTGACAATAAAAAAAAATTTAATATTGGATGTTTCTGATTTGTTAATATGTTTCTCTCGGCTACATGAACATTCGCTAACGATGCATAAAAGTGATCAGCAGGATATAAACTGATGGAAATAATCATGACATTAAACATTGGGGTCGTTTGCTTTTGTCTCTTGATGTCGGCGTCCTCTCAGCCGCGGCGGCAAACGCTGCTGTTCTCCACTAATGCAGCATCAAGTCAACAAATTAATTACTTTATAATGATATGAAAACATGTAGTGTAACCGTTTCGTTGTCCGCATCTAGTTTCCTCACGTGTCAAAACAAACTCCACGAGGCATCAGTGATAGTTTTTATTTCGCCTGTAGAGGTCGCTCTCGTACTCTTCTCAGCCGCTTTTGGTTATTGTGCTGATTATTACTATCCTAGATGTTATCAGTATAGTTGTGCTGTGAACTCTCTTCTTTTACATTTAGATTGATTTTTAAAACTAAATTTTTATCGTTATCGTCCTTGGTGTGAACAAAGCCGGCATCGATCAGCTGTTCCCTTGCCAAATTTACACTGCATTGGTGGCACAGAACTGCTCAGAGATGGAAAACTGTGTACTCTGATGCTAGGAGTTGAGGTGGGTCAGATAGTCGGGCCTTTATCCTGAATATTAAGCTGGCCTTAACTCGGAGCCTCATTTTAACCAGAAACATGACTAACTTCCTGTTGCCTGTGTTCAGCTCCCACATGACGTTGTTGTTGTTGTTCTCTTTAGACGCCCTCACCAAACTCCTCCAATGAGACGTCACCCATCAGTCCACCAGAGGAACCGGGTCAGGGAGAAGCCCCGCCCGCACAGGAAGAGGAGGAGCCTGCCTTCCCCCACGCAGACCTGGCCAAGCTGGACGACATGATCAACCGGTCAGCAGCGGCGTCGCTCTGGAGTGTGTTGAGCTGGTTAGTGTTGGTTAGTTGTGTGCTGATGATGTGTTTCCTGTGGTTCAGGCCGCGCTGGGTGGTTCCGGTCCTGCCGAAAGGAGAGCTGGAGGTTCTGCTGGAAGCTGCTATAGATCTCAGTAAAAAAGGTCAGAGGTCACAAACATCAATTATCCATCTAATTGAATTTATTATTTGATAACCGCAATAATTGTGCAGTTTAAATGTTAACGTGAGTGTTGCTGTGAAGGGCTGGACGTGAGGTGTGAGGCCTGTCAGAGGTTCTTCCGCGACGGCCTGACCATCTCATTCACTAAGATCCTGACGGACGAGGCCGTGAGCGGCTGGAAGTTTGAAATCCACGTGAGTCTGATGTGTTCGCCCGTGATCCGTCTGATCTGGTTTTTAAGTGTGCTTCATAAATGAGTGTGTCTGTCGTCCCGTTCCAGAGGTGCATCATCAATAACACCCACCGCCTGATCGAGCTCTGCGTGGTCAAGCTGGCTCAGGATTGGTTCCCTCTGCTTGAACTGCTCGCCATGGCGACCAACCCGCACTGCAAGTTCCACATTTACAACGGCACGCGTCCGTCTGAGAGCGTCCCCGCAGGAGCGCAGCTGGCCGACGATGAGCTGTTCGCCCGGCCGCCCGACCCTCGATCTCCGAAGGTACAGGAGGAACCTGCTGTGCTCCTGAGCTGAATGGGATGTTGGGATTGTTTCAGACGTTGCTGTTACTGAGTTAACCCGTCTCTCTCTGATCAGTGAAGCGGCGTATAACGGCAATATTCACACTCACAGGCATTTGTGTTCAGACAGGAAGATGCACAAGAAATGTTTGACTTGAACGAGTTTAAAGTCGTCATGAAACTGAAGTTGCGCTGGTCTTCTCTATCGTGTCGTTTATCCGAGCGAAACACTTCTGGAACAAGAACAAATGTAGGGCGGGGCTTGATTTTGTCTGTCATTGTCTGTCCCTCATCATCAGAGAAGAGAAGATATTCTGATTCAAGATTATGAGGAACATGAATTTAACACAATAATGATGTGCTCTGATAAATAATTTATTATAAATACTGCAATATTCCATAAAGATTAGATTTTAGATTTAGATTTCATGGTGACTTTAAAATCAAACACAGTCTGTGAAACACATGAACCTCCTCATGGGAAAGTAATTTCATTTGACACTAGCTGTGTTTTGCATTTTTATGCAGATTTTGGGATATAATTTACCGATTTGTGTTTCCGAAGGCAAGAGAACACGACAGCGTTTGTGTTTCATCTGCCGCTCTGAGACCAACTCATTTATGATCCATTTTTAATACTGATATTTGCTCCAGTTTCCTGGGATGTGATGATTTTGTTCTCTTGAACACCTGAGATGGAAACGCTGCTTTATTTGCAAATGATTTATGCATTATTTCAAGTTAAATTCACAGCTTTGGGTGGAAACACAGCTAGTGAGAAGTTATGAGAGTAATATTGAAGATATCAAGTTTTTGTTCAGTCGTGACCTCGTGTCTGTGTCTCTGGTTCAGGGGTGGCTCGTGGACCTCATCAATAAATTTGGTACATTGAACGGGTTCCAGATTCTTCACGATCGCTTCATGAGTGTCCAGGCCCTCAACGTGCAGATAATCGCAGCTCTCATCAAGTGTGTTCCTCTGCTTTCACATCAAAGATCTGACATCTCTCTCATTTCTGCATTTGAGCCGCTGGGCGTCCTCAATGTTTCTCGATCTGTCTTCCAGACCTTTCGGCCAGTGTTACGAGTTCCTGACTTTGCACACGGTGAAGAAGTTCTTCTCACCCGTAATCGAGATGGTTCCGCAGTTTCTGGAGAACCTCACAGACGAGGAGCTGAAGAAAGAGGCCAAGAATGAGGCCAAGAACGACGCTCTGTCCATGATCATAAAGTCCTTGAAGAACTTGGCGTCTAGAGTTCCTGGTCAAGAGGAAACCGTCAAGAACTTGGAGATCTTCCGGTTGAAAATGATCCTTAGGTAAGAAGTTGTCATCATGTTAATGTGAACGTTCATAGTTACAGCTTATGGAGTCTTTTCTGCTCTCGTCTGCTCTACAGGTTGTTGCAGATTTCCTCGTTTAATGGGAAAATGAATGCGCTGAACGAAGTGAACAAGGTGATCTCGAGCGTGTCGTATTACACACACCGGCACGGCAACCCAGAGGAAGAGGAGTGGCTGACGGCGGAGCGGATGGCCGTAAGAGCAGCGCTGCATCAATACACTGTCAATCAGTCACTGGCTGCGTCTCAATCAGCTCCCTGTCGTCAGTCACTATATAGTGTACATGAGTTCAGGCACTGGTTAGGGCTGGTGTTCATAAACAACAGCAGGACTGATGTCTTTCTGGTAGCAGCAGCTTTATTTATTGCCTTTTATCCCGATCGCATGTTTTAGTAATCATCATAAATTAGGAATCGGTCAAAAGCTTAAACGCTCAAAATTCACTGTGAAATTGGATGTTGGGTTGTCAAGGAAGCTGTACTTTAAATCCTTTTAGCAGCTCAATTTTTGTGATATCAACTTCAAATTTGGAACACTACTTGGTAAGACGTACAGCTTTGATTTTATAGCAATTTCAGAGTCAAAATTATTTTGTAAAATATATATTTTGCATAAAATTAAAAAAATCAAGAGACTAAATAGGTCAAAGCATTGATAAACTATAATGATTTCAGTCCAGATCTGTGATCGAAACGAGGAACGATGGTTACATTATGATAAACACATTGTTTCATATCCTTTCAACATTTCAGCTGCAAATTAATTATAAATTGTAGCTAGAATATGTTCATTAGCTCTCTAATGCATGTTTATGGTGAAATAAAATTAAATAACCATTTGTATGTATTAAAACATCTGATGTGTATCGCACAGTTTCATGCTTCAGAATATAGTGAGCATTAGACTTGTGCCGATATTCATGATAATGAATAACCACAATATTGTTATCGTGGGCATTTCAAAATACCGTAAATAATAATTTATTACCAATTATTAATTTTTATGATGCATTAAAATGCACAACACCGCTGTATTCTGCGTCAAAGAGACTGAGATGTAAACGAGCCCAGCGTGCACGAGAAGCACATGGCAGAAAGGAGAGGCGCTGAAGGAAAGTGCACGTTCACTCTCTGACAGCAGAGGGCGCTGATGGAACAGCAGAAATGCAGCGGTTACCCCGGAAACCCCGTAAACAAAGCAGCTGCGCTAGTGAAGTTTTAAAATGCTTCAAACAGACATTCATTTTTTGTAATCTCAATGTTGTTCATCACAGCACCAAATACTGAATACTTAGACTTAATAGGCTATTTATTTTCAGACTTAAACGGCCCTCATCAGTGATCACTGGCTAGTGAACTATGGAGCTGATTGAGACGCAGTCACTGATCCTGGTGTTCAGAGCAGCGCAGCTCAGCTGTGTCTGTGTGTGTGTTTCACTTCCTGTACTGATGTTGGTTGTGTGTCTCAGGAATGGATTCAGCAGAACCACATTCTGTCCATCGTGCTGAGAGACAGTCTGCACCAGCCGCAGTATGTGGAGAAGCTGGAGAAGATCCTGCGCTTCGTCATCAAAGAGAAAGCTCTGACCCTGCAGGACCTGGACAGCATCTGGGCGGCTCAGGTATCATAAGATTTCAGAGCAGTGCAGTCACCTGACTATAACTCACAACAGTTAACAGGTTAGACTGCTGTTGCTGCTGGGAAAACTTTCTCTGGTGACAATCTTTCCACACCTCATCCTCTGACACGACACCTCCCTGCCGCCAGACCGGAGCGCTTCTCTGGTGTTTCCAGTTTCATTCTGACTCAGATTGATTGCTTTCAGCATGAAGTGTGTGGAAGAGGAGGTGTGGTTAATGATCTCCTCTGTCGTGTTTCCTCAGGCGGGTAAACATGAAGCGATCGTCAAGAACGTCCACGATCTGTTGGCCAAGCTGGCGTGGGACTTTTCCCCGGAGCAGCTCGACCACCTGTTTGACTGCTTCAAGGTAATGCAGGACGCTTTGTATCGCAGTGTTGTTGAGAGACGGATAACCGCTTGACTCTGGTCTCTGTGCTCACGGTCCTGCAGGCGAGTTGGACGAACGCAAGTAAAAAGCAGCGGGAGAAGCTCCTGGAGTTGATCCGCAGGCTGGCGGAGGACGATAAGGATGGAGTGATGGCTCACAAAGTGCTCAACCTACTGTGGAACTTGGCTCACAGTGACGACGTGCCGGTGGACATCATGGACCAGGCCCTGAGTGCCCACATCAAGATCCTGGACTACAGCTGCTCTCAGGTCTGAGCTCAGTGCAACATCATTCCCAGCATGCACCTGTGTGCCGTCACTCACCTTTCTGCTGTCGTACAGGACCGTGACACGCAGAAGATGCAGTGGATCGATCGGTTCATCGAGGAGCTTCGGACGAACGATAAGTGGGTGATTCCGGCTCTGAAGCAGATCAGGGAGATCTGCAGCTTGTTTGGAGAAGCTCCTCAGAACGTCAGGTGAGTCGCTGAGCAGGTGTCTTCATCAGTCACCTTGTGTCTTCGTGAGATTGTCACACAAACTCCGTCTGTGTGTGTGATTGTCATCAGTCAGACGCAGAGGAGTCCACATGTCTTCTACCGTCACGATCTGATCAACCAGCTCCAGCACAATCACGCGCTCGTCACGCTGGTGGCCGAGAACCTGTCTGCATACATGGAGAACATGAGGCAGTTCTCCAAAGGTGAGACAGGAAGCGCATCATTTAACTTTGACTAGCTACATTTACACGCACCCAAATAATCTATTAGTGATCGAACCGACGGCTCGATCGGATTGAAAAGCCTTAAAGGGTTAGTTCACCCAAAAATGAAAATAATGTCATTAATTACTCACCCTCATGTCGTTCCACACCCGTAAGACCTTCATTCATCTTCAGAACACAAATTAAGATATTTTTGATGAAATCCGATGGCTCCGTGAGGCCTGAGCAATGACATTTCCTCTCTCAAGATCCATTAATGTACTAAAAACATATTTAAATCAGTTCATGTGAGTACAGTGGTTCAATATTAATGTTATAAAGCCACGAGAATATTTTTGGTGCGCCAAAAAAACTAAATAATGACTTATTTAGTGATGGCCGATTTCAAAACACTGCTTTAGGAAGCTTCGGAGCGTTATGAATCAGCGTGTCGAATCAGCGGTTCGGAGCGCCAAAGTCACGTGATTTCAGCCGTTTGACACGCGATCCGAATCATGATTCGTCACAAAAGATTCATAACGCTCCGAAGTGTTATGAATCGTTATGAAGACCTTCGTTCATCTTCATTCTGAGACGACATGAGGGAGAGTAATTAATGACATTCATTTTTGGGTGAACTAACCCTTTAATTTAAACACTCTAAAGGCTTGAATCTGTCTTTTTCTGAACATGTTTATTTACATATTATGAACTGGTCAGTGAAAGAGAATATTTACTAAATATTTTTGACATGTCAGCTCTTTTTTATTAGGCAAAAGAAGCACATTCTCATTCTGATCTCGGGAGCTGCACATACACAGAAAGTGTAACATAAATAACAAACATGTGACTCTGGTCGCAAAATTTGAGTGCATGTAAACACACCTATTGTGATTCTTTGTCTCAGAGAATCCAGGGTTTGATCCTCAGACGGTGCGAGTGGGCAGCCGGTACAGCCATGTACAGGAAGTGCAAGAGAGACTCAACTTCCTGCGGTCAGTGATGCTCTTATCTCATGCAAAGGAAGATGTTTCACTGGTTTCCTGTTCTCACACAACTAACGTTTCTGGTTCAGGTTTCTGCTGAAGGACGGCCAGCTGTGGCTCTGTGCTCCGCAGGCCAAGCAGATCTGGAAGTGTCTGGCAGAGAACGCCGTCTTCCTGTGCGACCGCGAGGCCTGCTTTAAGTGGTACTCCAAACTCATGGGTGACGAGCCGGATCTGGACCCGGATATCAACAAGGACTTCTTCGAGAACAACGTGCTGCAGCTGGACCCCACGCTGCTGACGGAGAACGGCATGAAGTGCTTCGAGCGCTTCTTCAAAGCCGTCAACTGCAGAGAGGGCAAACTGGTGGCCAAACGCCGGGCGTACATGATGGACGACCTGGAGCTGATCGGGCTGGACTACCTCTGGAGGGTAAAGCGCCTGAACCATCACTTAACACGATTCTTATGAAATTATTGTGGCTTTAATCACACTGTGTGATATGCTGAATATTGCAATTAAATATACTGTGAAATGTTGCGATTTATTTAAACTGGAACATCCCCAACATTAAAACTACTAATGCGGCTGTCAGTCACTGCTCTGTTTCAGTCGTCCAATCGCTTAACTCGGTGTCTGTGAGATTCAGTGACTTCATCACAGTGATTCTCTGCTCTTCACAGGTTGTGATTCAAGGCAGTGATGACATCGCCACACGGGCAATAGACCTGCTGAAAGAAATATACACCAACCTCGGACCAAAACTGCAAGCGAATCAGGTGACCCTTCCTTCCTCGCCCGACCGTCACCCGTCAACACGCCGTCACATCACGTCTGATCTGCTGCTCTTGCTGTTCACAGGTAGAGATCCATGAGGACTTCATCCAGTCGTGTTTCGACCGGCTCAAGGCCTCGTACGACACGCTGTGTGTGCTGGACGGAGACAAGGACAGCATTAACTGTGCCAGACAGGAGGCCATACGCATGGTGCGAGTCCTCACGGTGCTCAAGGAGTACATCAACGAGTGTGACAGCGACTACCACGAGGAGAGGACCATCCTGCCCATGTCCAGGTGCTGCTCACATATATGAGCCCTTCCTGTAGGTCATGGGGTCATTTCCAATTGAGTCAGTCCCATAACGTCTCTTCTCTGATGATGAGGGCGGGGCAACCTGTCACTTACATGAGATCCACCAATAGCAAGCCTCAACCATCCCCACAGACAAAATCAAGCCCCGCCCTACATTTGTTCTTGTTCCAGGAGCGTTTCACTCAGATATACGTCACAGTAGAGAAGAAAAGATTTTTGCAACTTCCCTTCATGACGATGGAACAGAAGTAGCGTCAGATCAGACGTTCTGTATAGTGACGTACATCTGAGTGTAACGAATTATAGAAAAAGATAAAATGTTGGGCGGGACTTGGTTCTGTGCATCTGTTGTTGATTGGATGTTCAGCTGTGGCACTCAGAAGTGTATGCTTGTAGGGGCGGAGTTTAAGCGCACTTAAAGGTGCCCTAGAATTGAAAATTGAATTTACCTCGGCACAGTTAAATAACAAGAGTTCAGTACATGGAAATGACATACAGTGAGTCTCAAACTCCATTGTTTCCTCCTTCTTATATAAATCTCATTTGTTTAAAAGATCTCTGAAGAACAGGCGAATCTCAACATAATCTCGACTGTTACGTAACAGTCAGGATCATTAATATGTACGCCCCCAATATTTGCATATGCCAGCCCATGTTCAAGGCATTAGACAAGCCAGTATTAACGTCTGGATCTGTGCACAGCTGAATCATCAGACTAGGTAAGCAAGCAAGAACAATAGCGAAAAATGGCAGATGGAGCAATAATAACTGACATAGATTTAAAGGGGACGCACGCTGAATCGGCGCATATTTAATGATGCCCCAAAATAGGCAATTTAAAAAAATTATAAAGAAATCTATGGGGTATTTTGAGCTGAAACTTCACAGACGCATTCAGGAGACACCTTAGACTTATATTACATCTTGTGAAAAAGCATTCTAGGGAACCTTTAATGATTGGAGAATCCTGCATACAGAGAGAAGACTGCCGATGATCCAGATACGACAGTCTGATTAAACATTACATGGTCAAAACATTTAAAAAAAGAGAACATTCACAGATGAATTGTTTTCAATAAGATCAATCACATGCATTGAGAAAATAGATGAAGGCTCTGTCGAATGAAAGCATAGGAAGCCAAACGTTTGACATACTCTCTTGTTTTGTGGAAATCTCCAGGGCCTTCCGTGGGAAGCACATCTCGCTGGTGGTCAGGTTTCCCAATCAGGGCCGTCAGGTGGACGACTTGGACATCTGGTCCCACACCAATGACACCATCGGCTCCGTCCGCCGCTGCATCCTCAATCGCATCAAAGCCAACAGCACACACACCAAAGTGGAGCTGTTCATTGGAGGAGAGATTGTGGACCCCGCTGACGACCGGCGGCTGATTGGACAGCTGAACCTCAAAGATAAAGCTGTGAGCTTTAAACACATTTCTGTCGTTAAACATGGTTCTGCTTTGAGACCAGAGCTGCTATAATACTGGACTGACTCTTCCTGCAGCTCATCACGGCGAAGCTCACCCAGGTCAGCTCCAACATGCCCTCCAGCCCCGACAGCTCGTCCGACTCGTCCACCGGCTCGCCCGGAAACCACGGCAACCACTACAGCGACGGGCCGAACCCCGAGGTGGAAAGCTGCTTGCCAGGAGTGGTGAGAGCGTGTTTGTTTCATGTGATCACCTCTTTAAAATAGTGTTAATGTTAAATATAATCTTTAACCTCAAAACTTAATTTTAGTTGTGTTTTATTTTCTTGACCAAATACCGTAGAATACTGGCCATCCATTGGTCATCGGCTGTATTTCTGGTCTGAAGTGCAGAATAATCTCGTCCTCAGTTGAGCTGAATGTTTCTCGTCTCTCCTCAGATCATGTCGCTGCATCTGCGCTATATCTCCTTCCTGTGGCAGATCGCTGATCTGGGCTGCACCTTGAACATGCCGCTACTGCGAGACGGAGCGCGAGTGCTCATGAAGCTCATGCCTCCAGGTACCAACCGTGACGACTCGCCGTGTAATGTGCCGTCTGGTGACGGGCTGCTGAAATGTGCCGCTTGTGTTCACAGACACCACTACAGTGGAGAACCTTCGAGCGATATGTTTGGATCACGCTAAGCTGGGAGAGAACAGTCTGAGTCCCACTCTGGATTCACGCTTCTTTGGTCCTTCCCCTTCACAAGTGCTCTACCTCACTGAGGTGTGCTCCGCCACGCTTCTGCACTTAATAGGGTTAAATAGCGCAAAATTCATCAATTATGAAAGTCAATTCAGCTCTACAGAAGACAACATCATTCAGATCAGTGAAGTTCTTAATTATTGAGTGTAAACAGCAGCTGACTAGGTTTCTCTCTCTCTTAGGTGGTGTATGCGCTGCTGATGCCAGCCACTGGAACTCTGGGAGATGACGCCTGTGACTTCCAGTTCAACTTCTTGAAGAGTGGCGGTCTGCCTCTCGTCCTGGGCATGCTCACTAGGAACAACTTCCTCCCCAATGCGGACATGGAGACGAGGCGCGGCGCCTACCTGAACGCCCTCAAGATCGCCAAACTCATGCTCACCGCCATCGGGTTCGGGCACGTGAAGGCCGTCGCGGAGGCGTGTCAGCCTGTGGTGGAGGGAACCAACCCAGCCTCGCCGGTGCGACTCTCCTCCAGCTCGACCCTGCCTCACCGGTTGACTTTCTTCCCTCGTGGTGGTGATGTGACTCTCTGTTTGTCTTCCAGATAAACCAGGCGACTCACGATCAGGCTCTGGTGCTACAGAACGCTCTCCAGAGCATTCCCAATCCCGCCTCCGAATGCATGCTGCGCAACGTGGCCATCCGATTGGCCCAGCAGATCTCTGATGAGGTTCCTGATCCTTTCAGCTTTAAAGTTGCAGTATGAGGTCTTGTAACCGTTCGTCACACTGATCTCATGTCTTTGTTGTTTTCGGACATCGTACAGAACTTCTTCCAGGCCTCAAAGTACATCCCAGATATCTGTGTGATCCGAGCCGTGCAGAAGATCGTCTGGGCTTCGGGATGTGGAATGGTGCATCTGGTCTTCAGCTCGAATGAAGAGATTAGCAAGATCTACGAAAAGGTACGGTTGATGGTTCAATACTCTGGCCGCTGTCCACTAAAGCGTTGTTATTCCTCATTTAAATGCGCATGTGTTGTTCTGCAGACTAACGCCGGTAACGAGCCGGATGCGGAAGACGAGCAGGTGTGCTGTGAGGCGCTGGAGGTCATGACCTTGTGTTTCGCTCTGCTCCCGACGGCCCTCGACACGCTCAGCAAGGAGAAGGCCTGGCAGACCTTCATCATCGACCTGCTGCTTCACTGCCAGAGCAAGTGCGTTTACAGGAACCCTCTGCGTCCGAACGTACATTCAGTGGCCTCACATGGTGATGTTAGACATGAACCAGAGAAAGTCAAGTCAAGTCAAATTTATTTATATAGCGCTTTTACAATTGGTAATTGTTTCAAAGCAGCTTTACATATTAGAAGCACAGAAAAAAAGGGAAGTGGTTAAAACTGTACAAACAAGCGTGGTAATATGTAACATATACAAGATGGTGCTACATTAAGCCAATGTCGGCTGACTCCCAGGGGTGGAAAAAACCCCCTAGGAGAAAAACCCAGCGTGCTAGCACTGGGAAAAAAGTCCTAGGAGGGAAAAAACCCCTTGGAAGATATATATATGTAAATGTATATGGAGATCAAAATCTGAATTATACATTTTTATTATAGAGATTAAAAATAGATTATATATAAATATATGTAAGCGGATACGGGGATTAAAAATCTGAATTATAGATGCAGCCAGAATTGGATCTGTAGGCCCATTGTCTCCTGGGCTACGTTGTAGTCAGGTCCAGACGCAGGTTCTCCATCTGACCTGGATACGGCCTGGATCCAGCACCCGGCAAACCTCAGGATAAGCAGAGAGACAGATATTAGCGTAGATGCCATAAAGAGAACAGAGGCAGAAATTCTCGACTCGAGATGCTTATGAATGCATACTGTGGTTAAAAATCAGATTCAGTTCGCATTTGGATTATTTTAGTTATCTCGTATTTGCACATTAAAATCTCCAGAAGTGATGGGTCATTCGATCATTAGTGCATTAATAAAAGCTGACTCGCGAGAACCGTCTCATGCTAATGAACCTGCCTGTATCTCTTTGTGTTTTCGCTCAGAGCTGTGCGTCAGATGGCACAGGAGCAGTTCTTCCTCATGGCCACCAGGTGTTGTATGGGACACAGACCGCTGCTGTTCTTCATCACGCTCCTCTTCACTGTTCTGGGAGTGAGTACAGCAGTCGCATACAGACCCGTGCAGAATGTTTCGATGCCATTAATAATTGTTCGCTGCTGTTTTAGAGTACGGCTAAAGAAAGAGCGAAGCACGCTGGCGATTACTTCACGCTCTTGCGCCACTTGCTCAACTACGCCTACAACAGCAACATAAACCTGCCCAACGCGGAGGTGCTGCTCAACAACGAGATCGACTGGCTCAAGAGAATCCGAGTGAGTTCACGTTCACAACAGCACTGACTCCATGAAAGAGTGATGGTTTAATTCTCTCTCCTTTGGTTTTCGTGGCCTTCAGGATGAGGTGAAGAGGACCAGTGAGACGGGTGTGGAAGAGACCATTCTCGAGGGTCACCTGGGCGTCACCAAAGAGCTGCTGGCCTTTCAGACGCCCGAGAAGAAATTCTATATCGGATGCGAGAAAGGCGGTGCTAATCTAATAAAGGTGAATGGCCTACAACCTGAATTTTTTTCCTTTTACAGATTTGTTGTGAAAAGGAAGTTGGCTTAATTTGTACCTGGCTTCATTTCCGGTCTGTGTGTCTCACAGGAGCTGATTGATGATTTCATCTTCCCGGCGTCTAACGTGTACCTGCAGTACGTGAAGAGCGGCGAGTTCCCGGCGGAGCAGGCCATTCCGGTGTGCAGCAGTCCTGCGTCCATAAACGCCGGCTTTGAGCTGCTGGTGGCGCTGGCTGTCGGCTGTGTGCGGAACCTCAAACAGATCGTCGACACGCTCACAGACATGTACTATCTAGGCACGTGGAGTTATTACGTTTTCAGTAAATCAGCTGGTTTTTCCCGACTTTCATCTATTTTCAATTTTTTCTTCAGTTCAGAATTGGGCATGTTTGATTTTAGTGTATCATTAGCTGTTTCCATCCACACAACTTTATGTGAATTATGGGATATTGCATACAAAAATGCTGTATGAAAATGCCATTGCTCATAAATTATAAAAATGTGCATAAAAAATGTATGCGCTCAATTGAGGCAGATCATTTTTTTTGTGCATAAACTGCAATTGAAACACATTTACTGAATAAATCCCTCCAAAACTTGCTCATGTGACTTTGCCTCAGCGGAGGCTCTGATTGGATAACTGGACTAACCAGCGGACCAATCACATCGCAGCATCTCAAATGTTGGTTTGGTGGTTCTGAGTCAAAGTCTGTCATCAGAATGATTTGGTTTAATTCCTCCAGAAGCGTCTCACATGATTGTGCTCCCGAACGCAAGATCACATGATAATATTGTGTTTCGCTCTGAGACCAACTCTTTCATAAGAGCAGCTTCCATTTTTATTACTGATATTTTGCACTAATTTCTCAGGAAGTGATGATTTTGTTCTCTTGGACACATGGATGGAAACGCTGCTTTATTCACAGATGTTTTATGCCATATTCCAACTTTACGCTTCAGTTAAACTCACAGCTTTGAATGGAAACAGCTAATGAGCCTCATTCTCCAATCATGTCTGTAAATCAACTGAATCAACTTCTGTAGAAATGCATTCTGCTGCTGTTTCATGAGCGAGGCTCGTATTCGCCCATCGTTTTAAACGCGTGCATCTCGTCTCAGGTTGCGAGGCGCTTACGGAGTGGGAGTATCTTCCTCCGGTGGGGCCACGGCCGACCAAAGGCTTCGTGGGTCTGAAGAACGCAGGAGCCACCTGCTACATGAACTCCGTGATCCAGCAGCTGTACATGATCCCGCCCATCCGAAACGGCATCCTGGCCATCGAAGGCACCGGCAGCGACATCGACGACGACATGTCCGGAGATGAAAAGCAGGACAACGAGGTAAAAAGTGCACACGTGTCACTCGAGCGCAGTTCAAACACGTCTGAATGTGCGTCCTTCTCACTCGCGGCGTGTTGTGCTGCAGAGTAATGTGGACCCCAGGGATGATGTGTTCAGTTATCATCACCAGTTTGATGACAAGCCCTCTCTCAATAAGGCCGAGGACCGCAAGGAGTACAACATCGGAGTGCTGCGGCATCTGCAGGTCATCTTCGGTCACCTGGCGGCGTCCCGTCTGCAGTACTATGTGCCCAGGGGATTCTGGAAGCAGTTCAGGTACTGAAGCCGTGAATTCTCTGTATTGAACAGTTCTGCACATGTGCAATGACGTATGATGCACGGAACAAGCTGTTGTTGTTGAAGGATTTCCTTCTAAAATTCTGTGAAGTGCAGGACAATGTCGTCCCAGCAGTCCTTGCTTCAGACTCATTCACAGACGCCTTGTTTTGGCATTTTTACTGCTTGATAAATATAAGCAGCACGGCACAACTGTGTTTGTCTTCTCCTGATTAGGATCTGAAGTAGATGAATATTAAGTCTGCTTTTAAAACAAAGAAAAGAAGTGATGGTAAATGATGGTTAGCATGCGCATCCGAAAAACTCCGATTTAAACACACACATCAACCCGATTTTGCATTCATGTACACACTGTTTGCATTCATCACTTGGAATGATTTCATTGCGATTGATGGGGAAATGTTGCTAGCGGCTCAGAAATGACATACTGCACCATAATGCCATGTGACGTAAGACGACTGCGTTTGAATCGTGCATTGCAGGTTATGGGGGGAACCGGTGAACCTGAGAGAGCAGCACGACGCACTGGAGTTCTTCAATTCCCTGGTGGACAGTCTGGATGAGGCGCTGAAAGCCCTCGGCCATCCCACCATGCTCAGCAGGATCTTGGGTGGCTCGTTTGCAGACCAGAAGATCTGTCAGGGTTGCCCTCACAGGTGAGTGAAGGACTTGTCGATCATTCTGAGGATGCTGACTTCTTCCATCTGTATAAATGTTGTGTGTGTGTGTGTGTGTCTTCATAGGTATGAGTGTGAGGAGTCCTTCACAACGTTGAATGTTGACATCAGGAACCACCAAAACCTCCTCGACTCTTTAGAACAGTACGTCAAAGGGGATCTTCTGGAAGGAGCCAACGCTTACCACTGTGAGAAGTGTAACAAAAAGGTGGGAAGTCTTCCCTGAATTCTCTCTGATAGAACTTGTGTAAAGTGCACATTGGTGACCTTTGGTTGTCCTGTGGTTTGCCGTCAGGTGGACACAGTGAAACGTCTCCTCATAAAGAAACTCCCGCCCGTGTTGGCCATCCAGCTGAAGCGCTTCGATTACGATTGGGAGCGCGAGTGTGCGATTAAGTTCAACGATTACTTCGAGTTCCCTCGTGAGCTGGACATGGAGCCGTACACGGTGGCGGGCGTGGCGAAGCTGGAGGGTGACGAGGTGCCGCTGGAGAGCCAGGTCATCCCTGAGGACTTGCCGGCGCAGACCGAACCCAACGGCAGCTCCCGCTACAGGCTGGTGGGCGTGCTGGTGCACTCGGGTCAGGCCAGCGGCGGACACTACTACTCTTACATCGTCCAGCGTCACGGAAACGGCGGCGACGGACAAAAGGACCGCTGGTATAAGTTCGATGACGGTGACGTAACGGAGTGTAAGATGGACGACGATGAGGAGATGAAGAACCAGTGCTTTGGTGGAGAGTACATGGGCGAGGTGTTTGACCACATGATGAAGCGCATGTCGTACAGGCGGCAGAAGCGCTGGTGGAACGCCTACATTCTGTTCTACGAGCGCATGGACGCAGCAGGGGGCGACAGCGAGCTGTTGAAGTACATCTCCGAACTGACGCTCGCGCCCCGTCCGAACCAGCCTAAAATGCCCTTGGCCATCGAGGCCAGCGTCCGCAAGCAGAACGTCCAGTTCATGCACAGCCGCATGCAGTACAGCCTCGAGTACTTCCAGTTCATCAAGAAACTGCTGACCTGCAACAGCGTCTACCTGAACCCTCCTCCAGGTGAGTTCTGCTACAGATTTGTCTGGCGATCGCTCCGTGAACGTCTTCTGCCGGTCTGATGTTTTATGATGCTCCTCTTCTCTGCTCCTTCTAGGTCAAGATCACCTTCTACCAGAAGCTGAAGAGATAGCGATGATCAGTATACAGCTCGCCGCTCGATTTCTGTTCAGCACCGGATTCCACACAAAGAAAGTCGTGCGAGGCCCTGCGAGTGACTGGTGAGTGTTTGCTGTGCTTTAAATACAGTCCGAAGTGTGGAGACACCTACTGTTAGAGTAAAAGAATAAGAGTCATGAAAGTATGAGAATCACTAGAGGCCCGTTCACACCCAGTACAGTGACTTGAACAAAAACTATAAAGATAGAGTTCTAGGAAGTGTTTACAGCACAGCTGTAATGATAACGGCACAGAGGAACGATATCATTGGAATCCCTTTCAAAACGATTTGTTCCAGTTGATGAACACTGACAGCCAATCAGAATCCACCAGACTTTAAAGGTGCCCTAGAATGCTTTTTCACAAGATGTAATATAAGTCTAAGGTGTCTCCTGAATGTGTCTGTGAAGTTTCAGCTCAAAATACCCCATAGATTTTTTTTATTAATTTTTGTAACTGCCTATTTTGGGGCATCATTAACTATGCAGCGATTCAGGCTGCGGCCCCTTTAAATCTCTCACTCCCTGCCCCCCCGAGCTCTCGACTATAAAACAAATAATAAACAAAGTAATAAACGGTTCACACAGCTAATATAACCCTCAAATGGATCTTTACAAAGTGTTCATCATGCATGCGTCAGATCATGTGAGTATAGTGAGTTTGATAGCGCTCCGTGGCTAAAGCTAACATTACACACTGTTGGAGAGATTTATAAAGAATGAAGTTGTTTATGAATTATACAGACTGCAAGTGTTTAATAATGAAAATAGCGACGGCTCTCGTCTCCGTGAATACAGTAAGAAACGATGGTAACTTTAACCACATTTAACAGTACATTAGCAACATGCTAACGAAACATTTAGAAAGACAGTTTACAAATATCACTAAAAATATCATGTTATCATGGATCATGTCAGTTATTATTGCTCCATCTGCCATTTTTCGCTATTGTTCTTGCTTGCTTACCTAGTCTGATGATTCAGCTGTGCACAGATCCAGACGTTAATACTGGCTTGTCTAATGCCTTGAACATGGGCTGGCATATGCAAATATTGGGGGCGTACATATTAATGATCCTGACTGTTACATAACAGTCGGTGTTATGTTGAGATTCGCCTGTTCTTCAGAGGTCTTTTAAACAAATGAGATTTGCCTAAGGAGGAGGAAGCAATGGGGTTTGAAACTCACTGTATGTCATTTCCATGTGCTGAACTCTTGTTATTCAACTATGCCAAGATAAATTCAATTTTCCATTATATGGCACCTTTAAAGAGCTTGAGCATTTAAAGTGGCAGACAACAAAACTGCAGCACAGATATAATAAACAAAACAATATTGTATGTGGTGCGGATGCCAATATTGTTATTTTCTGTGTGTTTTATTAAAGTGTCCGCTCACTGTGGTAATTTTCACAGCCAAGATTAAACATTGAAGGAGAGACACACTTGATGCTTTTCCTTCACTATGTGGCTCAACAAAACTGATTTTGGTTATTTCAGCAGATGTTTTTAAGATGATGAGAAACAACTGGTGGTGTGTTTGTGACCGGTCCAGTTGTTGACTGACCCATCTCTCCATCTGTTTCTCTGTCAGGTATGACGCCTTGTGCATCCTGTTGCGTTACAGCAAGAATGTCCGCAGCTGGTTCGCACACAACGTCCTGTTTGCCTTCCCCACACGGTTCTCGGAGTACCTGCTGGAGTGTCCGAGCGCGGAGGTCCGCGGAGCTTTCGCCAAGCTCATAGTTTTCATCGCACACTTTTCCCTGCAGGACGGACCGTGTCCTGCTCCCGTCACGTCGCCCGGCACGTCCACACAGGTGAGGGTGTGATCTCAAAGATCCGGTTCCTCAAGCAGTGATTCAGCGAAACCTCGCTGTGCTTTTCCACATCCTGTAGTCGAGACTGAATACATTTTAGGATCTAGTTTCAGGGGAAATGGAGTTACCAGTTTTTAAAGGAAAATTCCCATATTAAAGTGCTCCTATGATGCTGTTTTAAAGGTTTCTAGTTTTGTTTTCGAGTCTCCTACAACAGATTCACATTCATCAAAGACAAAAAACACACTCTGATTGGTCAGAAACCAAACGCTCATTATCGAATCTGAATATTCGCACTTGATTCACAGTGATCCGAACAGAAACGATGGCGTCAGTAACGACGTTCAGCCAATGAATACCATAGGCTGGCGTTAAGCAAATGAGTTACAAACCTTCGTAGGTTCAGCAGGAAGTGAGACTGAATTACTGACGACTCGTTTCAGAATCGATTCTTTCTTTTAGGAGACGATAACTTTATTTATCTGCACTTTTACATTCACAAACCGCTTTATTACACACTATATGAAAGGGAATATCTGAAAAAGCATAACAAGGACAAACAGAGTCTGAGACGCTTGACCTTGTGAACAGGCCTGTGACAGTGTGACCCTGAGTGACCACCTGTTGAGGGCGGTGCTGAACTTACTGAGGAGGGAAGTGTCCGAACACGGCCGCCACCTTCAGCAGTACTTCAACCTCTTCGTCATGTACGCCAACCTGGGTAAGGACTCGTTCGCTCTTGGTTCCCATAAGTCTCCATGGGGAACGAAGAAGGTCAAAATGAAAGTAACTGAGCGTCATGTGTGTCGATACCCATCTGTCTGTTGCAGGTCTGGCAGAAAAGACACAGCTGCTGAAGTTAAGCGTGCCGTCCACCTTCATGTTGGTGGCGCTGGACGAGGGTCCCGGCCCTCCCATTAAGTATCAGTACGCAGAGCTCGGCAAACTCTACACGGTGGTGTCGCAGCTGCTGCGCTGCTGTGATGTGTCGTCGCGCATGCAGTCCTCCATTAACGGTGAGTGTTAATTGTGCTCGTTTCCCGCTTCATCAAACGGAGGCTCTCGGCTGACTTCACGCTCTCTTCTCTAACAGGAAACCCACCGCTGGCCAACCCGTACGGCGACCCCAACCTCGCGGCTCCCATCATGCCCCTGCAGCAGCTGGTGGCCGAAATCCTGTTTGTGCGCACGAGTTACGTGAAGAAGATCATCGAGGACTGCAGCAACTCTGAGGAGACGGTGAAACTGCTGCGCTTCTGCTGCTGGGAGAACCCACAGTTCTCCTCCACGGTCCTCAGCGAGCTGCTCTGGCAGGTGAGTCTGCGCTTACACGTACAGTCTGCTTTGTGTTTCCTGACCGCCATTACATGTGAATGTTCTCGCGTGTCAGGTGGCGTATTCCTACACCTATGAGTTGAGGCCTTACCTGGATCTGCTGCTCCAGATCCTTCTGATCGAGGACTCGTGGCAGACGCACAGGTGAGTCGATGAGAGCGTCTGAACGTTCACATGCTCCCTCATAATGAGATTCAGGCAATATTGTGATTAATCATGTAAACACGATACTTTCATGTGATTAAGCTCATAATCATAGCAACCATAATCACAGTAAAATATGTGGCGTGTGCCGATTTTAATCACAATAAACGGGCATGTAAAGACTTTAATGACTTTAATTTCGCTCTGACCAAAGCCAGCGTGTGCTTGTGACGAACACGAGTGATGATGTCATGCGCAGATTCATAAACAACGGCGTCACATTTTGAAGAAACTGAGTGTACTGCAGTGTATTGATGGTTGAAGACACGTTTAGGCGTCACTGAATATAGAAATGTGTTTTGCATTTGATTAAAACCGTGTCCAGTAACACGTGACCGTATGTGAGGTCATCACGTGTGCCATGCATTGGGGTTTGTGAATAATGGTGGTAAAATAATCACAATTCCATGAGAAAATCAGAATAATGAAAATAGCGTGTAAACGGGAGTGAAGAGGTTCGCTGCTGTCCTGATGATTGGAAATAATCACTTTATTGGTGCACATGTAAACAGTCGATGTCATCCTCATCCTCGTTCTCTCTCTCTTTAGGATCCACAATGTTTTGAAGGGCATTCCTGATGACCGAGACGGGCTCTTTGACACCATCCAACGCTCCAAGAACCATTATCAGAAACGGGCCTATCAGTGCATTAAATGCATGGTGGCGCTCTTCACCAACTGCTCTGTGGCTTATCAGATCCTACAGGTGAGCAGACACAGTTCAAGTATTCCTTTGGCAGATGCTCTAATCCCAGGAATCCGTTAGTGAAGTTTGAGTCCGGAGATCGTTCTCTCTTCATGGGATGGTCATGTTGTAATGTTGGGAAACAAAAAGTTCTTTGCAGTAGCAGTGATTGTGTTCTTCTGAACGTACCGCAGAGCAACGGGGACCTGAAGAGGAAGTGGACGTGGGCAGTGGAATGGCTGGGCGACGAGCTGGAGCGCAGGCCGTACACTGGAAACCCTCAGTACAGCTACAACAACTGGTCCCCACCCGTACAGAGCAACGAGACGTCCAACGGATACTTCCTGGAGCGCTCTCACAGCGCCCGCATGACGCTGGCCAAGGCCTGTGAGCTCTGTCCTGAAGAGGTGAGCGCTCAGTCAGTCAAACCTCACCAAAACACAGTTCTGGTGAGTTGATTTGTTTCTTTAATCATGGGTAATACACTAACATTTTTAACAAGATATTAAGATTTTGAAGTTTTTCTTTTATAGCAAAATTGTTGACATCTACATTTATGCAGTTTGCTGACGCTTTTATCCACAGTGACTCGAGGGAGGGCTGCACGATACGTAACATCGATATCGGCTGCAATTTCATGCAATAACTGTGTGCCCTGAAGATCGTCCCGTAGTTCATGATCGCGTTTCAGCGGCGCTTCATTCAGAAACCGGCAGCGCAGGAGTTTATTTGCCTGCAGACCTTCAAAATAAAAGCTCAATACCATTTGAAAATTAAGAAATTAAGATGTAAATATTAGTATTGCAATTTTATAGTAAATCATTTTAATTACTATTACAAATTATTATTACAAATATATTTCTTATTTTGTTTAATATAATATTTAATAATCATATAACTATTATTTTATAGTCATAATGAATGTCAAAAACCGTAAATTTGGCATATAAAAACTCAAGTGGAACTTGTTTTTTTCTCACTTTAACTTTATGGTTACTGAAACTGCAGTTTGAGTTTCTTTTTGCAAAAAGCAAACCCAAGTATGAACATTTTCCCTGCAAATATGGCTATTTAAAATAAGGTGGTAAAAATCTTGTCATTATATCGCGAAAATCACAATATCTCGATGTCAGTTTTTCCAGTATCGTGCAGCCTTCGTGTAAGGTGTTCATGTTATCAGTTCATGCGTTCTCTGGGAATCGAACCTTAACCCGTGGTGCTTTAGTGCTCCGCTCTGCTAGATCAACACACGCGTTTGTTTGTTTTGTTCAGGAGCCAGACGATCAGGAAGCGCCCGATGAGCACGACTCGTCGCCCCCTGAAGACACGGCCCTCTATCCTCATTCTCCAGGGACGCAGTATCAGCAGGTGACCCTTCATTTATTATATTTATCATATTTCTGTGGAAACTGTGATGCATGAATATAAAGTTCAAAAGAACAGCATTTATTTAAAATAGTTTTTTTGTAATATTTTAAACGTCTTTTACTGTCACTTTTGATCAATTTAATGTCCTTTCTTTAAACCTTACTGATCTCAAACTTTTAAACAGTAGTGTATCACAGTTTCCATCATAAATCATCATATCAGAATGATTTCTGAAGGATCATGTGACACTGAAGACTAGAGTAATGATGCTGAAAATTCAGGAATAAATTACACTTTACTATATATTCACATAGAAAACTGCTGATTTACATTGTAATAATATTTCACTATTTTTACTGCATTTTTGATCAAATAAATGCAGCTTTGGTGAGCAGAAGAGACTCTTTCAGAAATCCTTCAGTCTAACTCCTGCTCTCTCTCTGCAGCCGAATAACCATCCTCACGGGCAGCCCTACACCGGCCCGGCCGCCCAGCACATGAATAACCCCCAGCGACCCCCTCAGAGGCCTCAAGAGAGCTGGGAGGGAACCGACGAGGTCCCTCCCGTCCAGACGAAAGAGTAGCAGTCGCCCACACCTTGCCTTGTGACCGCGTCCGCTCGTTTCAGAGACCGCCTTGTCGGGCGAGACCAGGCCTTACAAGCACCTGCCACAGTCTCCGGGAACGGAGAACCTTCCCTCTCGTAACGACTCTCTGCCACCCAACTGCTGCAGCGCTGACGTCTCTCGTCTCGAGGCTCGACGCCGCAGAGTTTGGTGCGCAGACACACGTACAGGCCAACATACACACGCACGCACACACGGCTCTGTGTAACCCGTCAGGAATGGCGATGGTGTGTAGATAGTGTGCAGATATCTGGGCCTTGGGACCCCCTCCATTTCCAGAGATGACTTCATCATCTTCATCATCTTCATCATCCTCATCTAAAACACCACAGCGGCAGAATGAAGGGAAACCCGAGGCTTCGTCGTCGCCGGGTGTTGCTCGAGCGCGAGGACGCGTTTGCAGCGTGGACCGTTTGCTCCTCGTGACGGGAATCGTGTCGCTCTACTGATTTAGAAGACATTGAAATCTTTCGGCACTTCTTTCTTCTGTTTTCTTCGTTCATCAGGAAGCCTGTTAGGAGTGTGATGATGTGATCTCCCGTCAGGGTCTTTAACGCCGCCGCGGCTCGTCACTTTAACCTCGGATTGGCACATTCACTCCACGGACTAAATGATCGATGTCTCATTTGTATTTCCAACAGGCTGAAAGTGTAATAACTCGTCTTTGAGTGGAATTGCAGTTGGCCTAATTCTGAGTCTGGCCCCTCCCACTTCCTCTGTCCCTGTCCAATGAAAACGCAGCCACGGCCACACTACTCTGTATCTGAGGAGATTTACAGCACGCACTGTACTGGATTTATGAAGCGTGGCTCTTGTTCTCCTTTGTCTGAATAGCAAAATCCCAGCGAAGGAAAACGGAGCCCACCATATTCTATTTTGCTGTTTACTTTGATAGAGCTTATTTTGTTGAATTTGAGAAGAAAGCGTTTGAATGAAAAGGCCTCGTCCTTGTGTTGTTATTTTTCAGAGGATATTTACTGTACAGAGTTCTGTTTACGGTGCCGGTGTGAGGTTGGATTCTGGAGCTGTTTTCACTTGAAGTCTTTCTTTTCCTGCACAGACGTATAATAACAGACGCATTGCACCACTAGAAACAATAAATTAAACATTTAAATGCAAGCTTGACTTTTTATTAGCTTTCTGATGGTTTCTATAAGAAGGTACATTTTGTAAATAGCCTGTGCACTCAGAAACACACACACACACACACACACACCATTGTGTCCTGATGAAGGATTTTATTGGGTCAGGAAGAAGACGTGTGGGTTTGCTGAAGGTTGCCCTGAACCGGCCGGAGGCCTACTGATGTCCAGCACAGACTGATGGGCCTTAAACCGTCATTGTGATAGTGGGGGGGTTAAACCGTATGGATCTCGCACTACAGCGCATCCTCCTTCAGGCCATCTGTTGACTCTTCCTCCGGTTTGACAGGATCTCACAAGCTTCATCTTCTTCTTTTGCTCCATTTTTTGTAAACGTCTCATCAGAATGACATCTGCTTTGTTTTTCCTCTTTCGGGTTTAATTTTGTTTGAATTCTGAAGCTCTTTTTGTGAAATGTGCATGGATAATATTCCTCAATCAGCCCTCCAGCACTGTACAAACCCAGCACACTGTAAAATTATACTTTAAAGGGTAAAAATAAATGGTATTTGGTTTACCCGTCTGTCTAGTGTCTCACAGCTGATGGATTGATGTGTGTTTTAAAGCATCGTGTAAATGACGAAGCAGGAACTTTGAATGCTTTTGACCCTCATTTCAAAGAGATCAGCAGTAATAAACGTGAAAGTGCTTCATTAAATGACTGGACAGGATGGCTCTTTCTGTTTCTCCAGGTCTGATGATCCTTTCAGCACCCACATCACGTGATCTGATCTGATGGGAAACTCGCTGATAATAGCGTGGAAAATGCATCAGAGTGGAAGAAAAGCAACATTATATTTACTTTTATGCATTTGGCACGAGCTTTTATTGCATTCAAAGGTTTAATTAGTTCATGAACGTGTTCCTGAAGCTCAAGAGTGACACACGTGTGGTCGCGCGCTTGTAAAGAGGGACTTTAATGAGACAAAATGATAAATATGTGACATAATATGGAGATAAACTGTAAATCGCCACTTCATCTCCTCTAGGCCACATTCACTATTGTAAACAGCTCAAAGTGGCGTCGCTCCTCAAAGTCTCGCGTGAACGCGTCACGTGGTGACTCCTGTCGGCTCGCGTCGTCCAATAAAATGACGCGGTTTCCGCTGCGCTCTTATTTCACCCTCAGATTGAGAAAGACGCGCAGCTCGAGTTCCGACTATCGTCGACGCGCAGCTACACGGACGAACATTAAAACCGACACGTTTTATTTTAAAGCAACGTTTACGTTTTGGACTAAGCAGTTTTTCTTTCCTTTCTCAGAGTCACAGTCTGACCGACCGTCGACGGGAATCGCAGGACACGGCAGCGGCGCGAGCACGAGCAACATACCGGCAAACAAAGAAACCCGTTTTTACGCGAGATCAACCTTCACTACCCGTTAGTTATGAGTCATGTGGCCGTCGAAAATGTACACGGTCTAGACCAGCAGGTGAGTCGGGGTCGACAGCGGGGTTTGGGCCAGTTTTCGCCTCTGCCGGCGGGCGGATGAAGTTGTAAAGCGGCGCTGCGTGTTTAAGATGGAGGAGCTGCTGTAGATGAGCGGATGATGGCGGAGCTGCGGCGCGTCGGAACGCGGCGCGTTTGTTTGTCACGCGCGGCTGCGTTTGATCGCGGTGTCCGTGCGATGCTTCAGTTAAAGGGTTTCGGGAGGCTGGCTTGTGTCGGAAGGGCTTCAGATGGAGATGTTCGTGTAGTTTATGATCGCGTTCAAATATAAATACGGCGAGGCAAACTTTAAGCCGGTGGATTCTCGGTGACATTCGGGCCTGTTATTTTGGTTCTTCTGGCCCTTTGTTTGACCAGCTCTCCATTTCACTGCATTTGCGATCAGATTGTATATTTGCTGTCATTTCGTGTCTTGATTGAAACGATTTTATTTTTTATTGGTTAGATGAACCCAAACGGACACGAATACCTCGACTGATTCGCTCCGAATCTTCAAGAACCTCTTAATATTATTTGACAAGTAAATATTAGTCAATAATCTGTTTAGTTGTAAATGTTGGTGACATAATTTACACTCAACGACAGTTAACTTTTTATTTTTTTACCTCAAGTTTTTGTTTTATTTGTGTATGGCAGTATTTATTAGTTCGTCAATGTAGCTTTACGATTTATTTATTAAGTTTAAAGTTATTCCGCAGGAAGGGTTGGAGTGATTTACAGATTTTAGGTAGATTGTAAATTACTGACGAATGCAGAAGGTTTGGATAAAATCTCCGTGATCTTCTGTACGAACTACAGCAGCTCGAGCTCTCGCGCGCCCTCCGGTGGAAGCGCCGGTTTCTGCTCCCTCAGTGACCCCGTTCAGGTTTTTAAGGTTTTTCTGCCCTCTTCATCACATCGACTCTGTCCAACATGATCTCGTTTCTGTTTCAGCTCGCTGCCCTAGACTTGAACTCCGCTGATGTTCAAGGAGTCACCGGAAGTGAGTATCTGTTCAGTAGTGCCGCTGAAGCTCTAGATGAAGTGATGTTGTGTGTTTGCCATGCTAACAGAGTCTGTTCTTCACCAGGGCGTTACATTCCACCTCATTTAAGGAACAAAGAAGCTTCCAAAAATGGTACGTACACCTGCTGCTGCTTGCCCAGTGAGACGCGTTCACACCTAGAACAAAAACTAAACTATAAAGTTTGAAAATCACTCTAAATGTAAATAACTATAGCACTGGAATCATGTTCAGAATTATTTTCCAACTGCTGAATGATAAAAATGTTGTAATGAATTATAATGAATGTTATCGTGCGCTCGTGTTAATGCTAATATAGTTGTTGTTTGTGTGAACGGACCTTTAGCCCTTACAAAATATCAATTTAATGGAAAATTTGTAATTGTGCAACATTAAAGCGGCCATGTTTTTATATTCGTGGCCCAGCGTGTCTGTAGGATGTTTGTCTGTCTGGTTCTCTGCTTGCTTCTGTCTAGGTGTCAGCGCACTGCTGGCGTCGTCTCATAGATCCACTTTCTATGTGCATGTTGTTGCACTCGTTCAGTACACATCCTAAACCAAGTGGTTTTCCACTGGCACTTCTGGATCATTTTATCCCCCCCCCCCCCCCCTCCATGTTTTGTCCAGTGACACGAGTGATCATTATTCTGGCATGTAAAGCTAAAAATGTGCTTCTGAAATTCAACCAAAGCTTGTCTGAAACGTACTGGCCGTGACTCCGCGGTTTGGGTTTCCGTTGAGATGCTCCTTGACCTTTAGTCTTATCCTTGTGACGAGGCTGTTTGGCCCAGCACCCTCCTGACGATACGTTTTTTCTTTTAGCAGGAGCTTATTCCTCTGGTAGACAGAGCGGTTACTCAGTGGCACCAGGAAGGAGCTGTAAGTTTCTATTATGACAGCCTTGGCTAAAGAGAAACTTTGAGGGGAAAATGCTCAAATATGCATGATTCCACGATTAATTCTCAGCACACGCTTGGAATCGTAACTAACTGGACATTTTGCCAAACAATATTGCAGATGTTGTCCACAGACTTTAAAGACCACTTTCGCTTAAAGACCCCGCTGAGATGAGGGGGACATAATTGCTTTGCTTTAATATTCTGCAATTTGCAACCAGTTTCCACGCAGTCATGAAGACTGGTCTCAGGCTGCCTGTCTAAGGCCCGAGTGGGAGTTCGTCCCCTGACTAACTGCTTTGCATTTGACTGTCCACCCCAGAAAGCTCCACTCCATCTAAAGGCCGTCTGAAGACCTTTCTAGCGCATGCGTGTTAAATAACCCCCAGCCTCTCCCGCTCTCACAGATTCTCCCGGAGGATGGGACAACGGACGCAGCAATGGCTTCGTGAACGGCTACCACGATGGCCGTGACAACCGCATGAATGGAGGCAACGGTTTTGGTGGCCGCGGCCCTGTGCGCAACGACCGCGGAGGAAGAGGAGGCTTCAGGGGTAAAACCAGTGGCTCTTACAACCCCATCCAGCCAATGCCGAGTGCAGGCAGGTGTCTCCGCCATACGTCGGAGAAAGCTGGCTTTCCTGCTCGACTACATGACGTCCATTACTGCTTTGTTTTAATGTGTATCGTTCTGTCTTTGTTAGGGTTTGCTTATGACAACAAAGATGGAGGTGGGTGGAACACCCCAAAAGACGCTGCCTACAACAGCTTTGGCGGACGCTCTGACAGGGGCAAGTCCTCTTTCTTCAATGACCGCGGATCTTCTTCCAGGGGGAGGTATGGCTTGCTGCTGCTGCTTCTTTGTTTATAGAATGAACTTTAACATGTTACGGAAGTCTCTGTAGCTCCCGGCTTTAGCTAAAGCAGCGCTGTGCTTGACAGGTATGAGCGTGGCGGTTTTGGTGGCGGTGGAAACAGCCGATGGGTGGAGGACTCCAGGGATGATGAAGATTGGTCCAAACCGCTGCCTCCCAATGAGCGTCAGGAACAGTGAGTGTTGCTGTGAACCAGGGCTCTGAACCGGTTCAAGGAATAAAATAAAAAAACGGAAACGAACAAAATCTTAACAAGAACATAGTCGTTCTGTTTAAGATTTTAATTTGGCGGTCAACCAATCATGAATTAGAATAGAATGGTCTACACACATGTGACTGACGCATCCAGCGTGAGTGAAATCCCGCGCTCAGCTGTCAAGTCGTCATTGGTAAGTCGCTGGCATTAGCTGCTGGATCTCAGGAGTTTATCCGAGGATGTCACCATGGCGGGTTAATATCCAGTTTTGAAACCAGCGAAAAACACAGGTTGGTGTAGAACCGCTGCTATTGAGGTTTTTTTTTTTTTTTTTTTAACTATTAAATACCTTGTTGTCAAAGTTGGTGTTGTGGCTTTATGTAAGGTCAGACAGTTGCATGTGTCGTTACATTAACGTTTTCCCATAATCAAGCTCAAATGGAGTTACGAGGCGTTTCACCAGTGAATTTCTGAGATTTATTTTGTCCGTGATTAGGACAGTCGAATCTGAGGCAGTAAGTGCATCGCATTACATTATCAACTTACAGATTACACAGAATTAACTCTGTAGGCAGTCAGTTTTTACAGTTTAATATATTTGACCAAAAGCTTGTTATAAAGTGTTTGGCACAGGCTGTATTGACGATGACTAGATGATAAATATCACACTGACACTCTTCTCCACTCCTCAAATACATAAAACATCAGCCTTTACACACTTTGTGCTTTCAATAAAGAAAATGCTGTACTTATTCAAAGAATCAGTTCTTTATTTACCTGATTGAATTTTTCTTTTTTCCCTGTTTTTAAGCCCTGCTGTGAAGGTGTTCCTACTTCCCTAATCCTAAAAAAAATTCCTTTTGAATTTCTTTTTTTTTTTTTTGTTCAACAATAAAGAGCAGCTGATGTAGTTGTGGTGCCGTTCATGAGTGTTGTTTGTATAAACGCGTTCATTGATCTGAACGGGAGGTTTCATATGGTTTAAATCCAAAGTGGTGTCTTGCCTGACATTTGTTTTTCCTGTTTTCTTCAGTGAGCTGTTCTCTGCAAGCAACACAGGGATTAACTTTGAAAAATATGACGACATTCCTGTTGAAGCCACAGGCCACAACTGTCCACAACATATTGAGAGTGTGAGTTGCCTAATCGAGATCTCTTGTGAAGTTGAATTACAAATGAATAGCTTTTAATTCAACAGCTTTGTGTTTTGGTGATAGTTCCATGATTTAGAGATGGGAGAGATCATTATGGGTAATATAGCCCTGAGCCGCTACACACGGCCGACTCCTGTCCAGAAGTACGCTATTCCCATCATCAAGTCCAAGAGAGACCTGATGGCGTGCGCACAGACGGGTAAGACGTCAACTTGTGTTTTCTGCATGCGTCTATGGTACATAAAGCTTGATTGACACTTGTCTTTGTCACTTTAACTAGGTTCTGGGAAGACCGCAGCCTTCCTGTTGCCAGTGCTGAGCCAGATATACACCGAGGGACCAGGAGAGGCGCTGCAGGCCATGAAGAACAGTGCACAGGTACTACTTCCTGTCTGTTTGTCTGGGAATAGATATAGAAATGGCTCTCTGCCCTTGTTGCGCATCTTAACTTTGTGCAATTTTTGTCCTTAGGAAAATGGGAAATATGGCCGCCGTAAGCAGTATCCCATTTCTCTGGTTTTGGCCCCAACAAGGGAACTGGCTCTCCAGATCTACGATGAGGCCCGGAAGGTAACAAACAACCTCACCAAAACACGATCTCATTCGATTAGTCAGTCGAAATGCATTTAAACCTTGAGGTGTTCCTTCTGCCACCCCTTTAGTTTGCTTATCGCTCTCATGTACGGCCCTGTGTGGTGTATGGAGGCGCTGACATTGGTCAGCAGATTCGTGAACTAGAGAGGGGCTGCCATCTGCTGGTGGCCACGCCTGGGCGTCTGGTGGACATGATGGAGAGAGGCAAGATTGGCCTGGACTACTGCAAGTATGTGCCCATTTCACCCCCTCTAAGAATGGGTTATCTTTTCACGTAGTCCCTCTTTGTGGCTTGACCATGAGCTGTGTGTTTGTGTCATTAGTTACTTGGTGCTGGATGAAGCAGACAGGATGTTGGACATGGGCTTTGAGCCACAGATTCGCCGTATTGTCGAGCAGGACACCATGCCCCCTAAAGGGCTTCGACAGACCATGATGTTCAGTGCCACCTTCCCCAAAGAGATCCAGGTGAGTTTCATGATGTCTTATTTTACAGGCTTATACCGTTTTGTGGGCGTTAAGAGTTCTGAAGAGTGTTTTGATGTCTGTTAGATCTTGGCTCGTGACTTCCTGGAGGAGTACATCTTCCTGGCTGTGGGCAGGGTTGGTTCCACCTCTGAGAACATCACCCAGAAGGTGGTGTGGGTTGAAGAAAATGACAAGAGGTCCTTCCTGCTTGACTTGCTCAATGCCACAGGTACATTTGTCTCTAAATTGCCCCTGAACACTCAACAGTATTCAGATTTTTTTTGTTTTTGTGGTCAGTTTCAGTGTGACCATGATGGCACATGCTCTTCACACAGTGTCGTATTTGAGAGAAAATTAGCTTGTTTTGTGAGCTGACTGAAGTAATCTTCAGGTTGATGTCACTCTGAGGTCTATAGGGGTTGAGTACAGTGTGAAAAGAGAATTGCCTTTTTAAAATGGCCCTCTAAATTATGAAATTTAGACGCTAGCTATAGATCAAGATGCCTATATTTACATAGCACTTTACACAAAGTGATAAACAGGAAAATAACGATTCAGTAACTCTGCTAACACGGCTCTAAAAAGACAATAGTAAAGTCATTAAGTTAAAGTCAGTTCAGAGTTGGTTAATTTTAGTTCAATAACTGTTCAGTTCATCTATAAAGCAGCTCTGCAGAAAAGTGTTGTCCAGTTCAGTTCATCCAACAGTGTCAGTGCAGAAAGAACAATAATATTACTGAATATTAAGATCTCTTTAGATGCTTCTCAATTAACCGTGCAGATGTTCTGTAGCTGCGCACTTGTACAGTCCTCCCATAGTGCAGTAGAGAGCTTCATCTGAACCCATGTATACCAATGAAACTGATATTTGTTGAAGCTCATCATAAGGTCTGATTCTATTTAGTTATTCCGAGTGAGGTTCAGGACAATACGGGGGAGAACGTAGAAAAACCTGGTGAGTAGAGACGTTTATCACTCCACTGGAAGTGGAACAAATGCAAGTCTCATCTCACGTCTTCATTTTGCTTGAACATTGTTTTTCCAACCCCTCCGCCATGTCAAATGAGATCTAGTTCTCATATGGTGTTAGGATTTTTATTTGATGTACAATTTTACTTAATGCCCCACCCCCACCCCCCCACCCCACCTGACTTTTCTTTGGAAGTCGTCATGCTCCTTTCCAGTGGTTCATTCCTGCGGCTGGATCTGTGCATGAAGTGTCACGCAATGTTGAACTGTAAAGTCACAAGACTGCTGTTGCATTTAGCAGGACAGCACACTGTGGTTCAGCATTGGCTTTGATTACAGTAGCCTTCTAAATTTAACATAGTTCACTTCTATGAGATCCAAATGCTTGTCACTTCCTGTTTGCCGTATGTTGCCATTCATTAGCTGCTTCTCATACTGAAGTGTTAAGATGTCAGATGCTCATTGTGGTCTTCTCATCCATTAGGTAAAGAGTCTCTGACTTTGGTGTTTGTCGAGACCAAAAAGGGTGCTGACGCTCTTGAGGACTTCCTGTACCGTGAAGGCTATGCCTGCACCAGTATCCATGGTGACCGTTCTCAGAGAGACCGTGAGGAAGCCCTTCACCAGTTCCGTTCTGGAAGATGCCCCATCTTAGTCGCCACAGCTGTACGCAGCTCTCTTTCCTCCGTTCGTTTGGTAAATCTCTGGTATGTTTTGGTGCAGGTCTGAAACTCTTCTGTTTCACAGGTGGCTGCTCGTGGTCTGGACATCTCCAATGTAAAGCACGTCATTAACTTTGACCTGCCCAGTGACATCGAGGAGTACGTCCACCGCATTGGCCGTACGGGTCGCGTGGGCAACCTTGGTAATTGCTATGATGGCATTGATCCTCTTGCTGTAGTATGTAATGGAGCGTTCATCTGCTCTGTAGTGCACAAAGTTCCCAGTTGCAATTCAGTTCTGTTGTTGGGTCATCACAGGTCTTGCAACATCATTCTTCAATGATAAGAATGGCAACATCACCAAGGACCTGCTGGACATCTTGGTGGAGGCCAAACAGGAAGTACCTTCCTGGCTGGAGAGCTTGGCCTATGAGCACCAGCACAAGAGTAGCAGCCGTGGGCGCTCCAAGAGGTGAAGTGTTTTTTCTGATTTTTATTTTGTTCATCCCGTGGGCAGCCCCATTAAAATGATTTGGTGTTTCTCAGGTTTTCTGGTGGTTTTGGCGCCAGAGACTACCGTCAGACCAGTAGCAACCCCAGCAGCGGAGGCTTCGGAAGTCGCGGTGGCCGTAGCACCGGGGGCCATGGGGGAAACCGTGGATTTGGCGGTGGTAAGGGTCGGTTTCTCTCAGGAGGGGCCTCGTGGCTTTCCCCCCCTTTGCTTTAACTCGAAGGTCTTGAGTGTGTCTTTAAACTGTTTTTGGTCCTCAGGTGGCTTTGGTAACTTCTACAGCAGTGATGGCTATGGAGGAAACTATTCCCAGGTGGACTGGTGGGGAAACTAAGACTCCTTCCTTCACCTCTTCACCCCCCACCCACTCCCCACGATTACAGTGGATCACCATGCCAAACTCACTGAATGGAAACCACATGTACCATAGCCAGACTATATACCCTGTGTAGCTTTGAAGAACTTTGCAGTACATTACCAGCTGTGATTCTCTGACCACATCCGGAGAGGCTTTGACTCCATGGGATGCGGGGATGCCAGGACAACTGAAGGTTTGACCGTAGCAGGAAGCAGTCTCACGATGTGCTCGACCATACTGAAGGGGGGAATGGAGGCAGAAGTTTGCTTTAGATTCTTGGACTCTAGTTTTCCACTACATCTCATTTCTTTATACTAAATGAGAATCATTTGTTTGTTAATGTACTGTGCCTTTAAATTTATAATCGCTGTGTTTTTTTTTTTTTTTTCTTTTCCTTTTTAAATGTCTGGCTGACAAATTGTTTCCCCTCCTTTTTTTTTCTTTTTTTTTTTTTTTTTTTTTCTCTCCCCCAAATGACTTTTTTGTTTTGGATGGTATAACAAAATAAGCTTGGATGTAATCAAACCTTGGCAAACTCTGGGATGGTCTGTCACAACCTCATTTTGAACTGAAATTTCTAATGGGGTCACCAGTGCTGGTGTCACAGAGGCCTGACCCCCTCCACCCCCCCCCCCCCATCCCCCTCCCCCCAATTGGCTTGTTACCCTCTTGTGTGGTAAAACCGTATCGCAAGGGAATTAAAATATTGAATGTTGGAAGGAAAAGATCTTGCTCACTCTATCCTGGAGAGGTATCTATTAGAGACAGTAGTCTTCTGAGAAAAGAAACCAAGCCATTCCAGTATATTCTCTTAAATTTCATTGTTGTGATGAACCATGTCTGCCTCCCGCCACTCCGCTGTGTAACTCTACCATTGAGGCAGCTAGTTCGGTACCACACACACTGGCTGTTTAGTGGTGTTGGATTTACATTTTGTTTTTGTTTTGTTTTTTCTTTCTTAAATATTATGGAGGTAGCAATTGGATTAATTTCGTTTTCTTCCTTCAAAAACCATTCTTGAAGTTGATAATGGTAGGCTTGTGGCAACTTCCATAGTGAAAGTTCAAATGGCTACTCTAGGACCACGACGTCAGAGCGGACTGGCCCTGAAAGCCCAGCTCGTCTCTGAAGAAATCCGCATGCTAGTGTTCTTGTTTTTTGGTCAAGGAGATTTTCAAATCGATTTCTGCAGCAGGCTTTTACGTTCGTTACAAGTAACATTCGTTCACTTTTATTTTCTCTCTCTTTTTCAAGCTGCGTTGAATTCCGAAAGACATCCTCGGCTTTACACGGCTCCCTCGTATCCCCCAGGTTTTAGCGAGGACTACTGGGGTCAGTAGAATTCAGCGTACACGACGGGAAACTGCACCATACGAGCTGCAGGGGTGTGGCTTTAGTGTAGAACCAGACTCTCATTGGTTGGTTTGTAGTGGAGGAGGTTTCCGTGGCATCCCTGGCCAAAGGCAGGTTTCTTTCAAATTCCCATGCATCCTTTATCGCACGTTACTGCGGCTGCGCTCGGCGGGCGAGCCGGCGGCGTGCCCGTCTGATGAGGGTGAGTGGGATGTGTTTAACTGAAGTGCAATAGATTTACTCAAGCGTGTTGTGCCTTTCGACATGAATTTGATAAAGGTGACCTGAAGCAGATGCATTGACAGTATTGTGGTAACTTGATAGCAGTGGTGCTACTTTTGGCCCTTCTGTGTTACGCCCATCAAGTTTTACAAAAGTTGTTTTATTGCACATCTAGGGTTTTATATAAATGTCTTGAGTGCGTGTCCTTAAGCTTCCAAATATTGTGTGTGAAGATTGTGAAAACGCAGCTTGTTTACAAAAGGGGAAGGGTTCTCCAATAGTTAACCAGGATTGATTTGGGACCAGGGGGATTAGCAGTGGGGAATTTAGCTATTTGCACAGATTACTAGATTCTACTTTTGCTGCTAGTTTGTGTAATTTATTAAGCATTTTTGAGAAATATTTATTTTTATAAGCCTAAAAGTGATAGTTTCAAGTAACTTGACCAAAAGACAGTACAAAAACACTGGCACTTGAATGTTGAATGTCACCCGTATGCGTGAAATTTATATTTTTCGGGGTAGTGTGAGCTTTTTAATGTTTAAGGTCATTTTGGACTCCGCCAAAATTCGCATCTGTAATTGTCTCGCTGACTAAACGTTTCAATCCGATCAATCGAACTCTGAATTGGCAGCCACAATTTGAATGCTAAACAACCATGCCAAGGTTTGGAAAAAGTTACAGAAATATTTTTGTAAATGTGTATCAGTGCAAAGTGTTCAGATTCTCCAGTTGTTTTTTGTTTTGTTTTTTGTTTTCCGGTATTTATTTTTTTTATTTGTGTCTTTACCCCCAGTGAATGTCTGGCACACGGCAATCTTAAGTAACAAAAACATGTGGTTATTCTCTATTGTTGCATTTGCATATTGGGCTATGGCGGTGGTGTTCTCTGACAGGTTTGGCTGAAAATTCAGTCTTAATTACAGAAGCAGTCAAGGTGGTGTTGAAAGCATGAAATGAAAGGCTTTTAATTTACCAAATCATGTGAGAGAACATCACCGGAGCCCTTAGAGTTAGAGTATTTGCTTTATGTACTAGTTTAGAGGCTGTGCACTGCACGAAAAATGAGATGTGTGTTTATTGTATGATTTTACCAAATTAAAGTTGGCAATTGCAAATACAGAAACTTCTCGTGTGTCTTTGCTTTTTACATGACTGAATGCTTAACCTGCTATTATGTTAAAGGAATAGTTCATCCAAAAATGAAGTGTCATTTCAAGACCAGAGGGCAAATTGCCTTTCTTAAAGTGGACCTATAATGCCCCTTTATAAGTCTCTGGTGTCTCCAGAATGTCTGAAGTTTCAGCTCAAAATCCCCCACAGATCATTTATTATTGCTTGTCAAATTTGCCTCTATTTGTGTCTGTGCAAAAACATGCAGTTTTTGTGTGTCCCTTTAAATGCAAATGAGCTGCTGCTCCAGAAAAGGGCGGAGCTTTAACAGCTCAACAACAACAAAGCTGGAGAATCTCACACAGCCAAAATGAGGAAAGTGTTCAGCCTTACATTGTTCAAACCGGAGTCGACACTGATGGAGAGACTCAGGAAGAAGTTACAACTTTTAGACGTTTCTGAATGGTTAGTGGATAAATTGATGTAGTTGCTGTGGAGTTGATTCAACTCATCCACTAGCATGTGCCGTCATGTTCATCTTTTGTGTTGAATTGACCCTCGTTTGTGAAGCAGTCCGGCGTAAAATGACGGCATGACAACAACACTCGACTACAACAACTCTTCCTCTTCTCTAAAGCAGCCCAACATGGCCCCGCCCCCTTTGTTGAGTGTTCTCGGGGGCGGGGTTTGTCAATTTTGGGGTTAGCAAGTTATAGTCCTTAAACAGAATTTTGTAAAAGAAAATGTCTCCCTTTGCATTGAACTTTGAGTGTCGTAACTTTGCAGATGTTTATGCTCAAACAGCAACATTAAACACTAACTAATGTTAAAGTAAAATCATAATCAAACACCCCTTTAACCAGTGTTTTTTGTATTCTGTCTTGCACTGAAAAATCACAGAAAGTGGGAGACTTTTAATATTACTTGGTTTATATCTATGGGTGTGCAATGTGTATATCTACAATAATATCATAATTGTTGTTTTAACGATGCGTGATTTGACATTGTCCCTCACTTTGCAAAAACCAAACAAAAACGCGCCTAGAGGGTCAACACATACATATATAGGTTTAGGTTAGACTTACTTGTAAAGGGGCATTTTTACTGCATTTTAGATTTACGACTATGATATAGTTAAGCAGTCACACAAAGTGCCATTTTTTCCCTTCTAAATATCAGTGTGATTGCAAATGTGATATTGATTTTATACACCAATTTAATAAACAAGAAGTTAGGGTTAAGTGACTTTCATTTTAGTCACAATGGCCTATTTTCACAGACAGGGCTTAGATTGAGTCAGGATTAGGCTTTAGTTCAATTAGGGCATTTAAGTAGCTTTTAGAAATGTGCTTTAGAAAAAAAAGATGGTGTGCATCTTGAGACAAAACAATGGCACTGACATATTTTAAGATATTATGTTAGTGCAAGTTGCTTTCAGTTAAAACAGCTCAACAACATGGATTTTAGTCTGGGACTAGACTTAAAGGGATAGTTCACCCAAAAATGAAAATTAACCCATAATTTACTCACCTTCAAGCTAGATATGTATATGACTTTCTTCTTTCAGCCAAACACAATCCGAGTTATATTTAAAAATATCATGGCTCTTCCAAACTTTATAATGGGAGTGAATGGTACCTGAGATTTTAAAGCCCAAAAAAGTGCATCCATCCATTATTAAAAGTAATCCACCACCAAAACCCATGTAATTCAAACACTTTTTTCCTCTTTAAGTAATTTACAGCATTAATTTTCAGCTTTAATGCATCACATTTGTCCCACATGTTTGCCTGAATAATAGCCCTTAAGAAGCTGGTATTTCTAAGACTCTGGGATTTAGTTTAGTCTCCAGTAAATTTACTGCGGTCAAGCCAGCCGCCACCCAGAAATGAGCGGTCAATCTAGCCGCCCCTATATTTCGCGGTCCGCGCATACACTTGGTATTACGGTAAGACTGTCTGTGAACCGATCTGAACGTGATTTCACATTCATTCATTTATTCAGTCAGTCAGTCAGACAATAAAAATAACTAAAAAAAAATATTTCACAGCTCAATTTCACCTGAAAATGATAGTAAACCTCAAAGCCTGACATTGTATGCTGCTGAATTCCAAAATTAAAGCCCTCCAACACTCATACGCTGTTTTGTCCATACATTGTGAAACTGAATACATTTCACAGAACTATTCTACCTCGTGTGGAGAGGACACATTCTCACAGTGTCAACTGCACCGTTTCAGGACATTCTGATGTGGCATTCCAAAATAAGAGCCCCCCAAAACTCATGTTTCTGCTGTTTTGCTCATATTTTCAGAAATTCATAAAAAATAAAATCCTATAGACAAAGTGTATATATGAGATTTTGGGGGGCTCCTATTTTGGAATACAACATCAGAATGTCCTGAAACAGTGTAGCTGAAACTGTGAGAAGGTGTCCTCTCCACCTGAGGTGAAATTATTCTGTGGAAACTAGGATTTTATTTTTTATGAATTTCTGAAAATATGAGCAAAACAGCAGAAACATGAGTTTTGAGGGGCTCTTATTTTGGAATGCAACATCAGAATGTCTTGAAACGGTGCAGTTGACACTGTGAGAATGTGAGAATGTGTCCTCTCCAGCTGAGGTGAAATTAGTCTGTGGAGACTAGGATTTTATTTTTTATGAATTTCTGAAAATATGAGCAAAACAATTTTTTTTTTGTTATTTTTATTGACTGACTGCAGTAAATATGATATATAGACTGCAGTGAATAAATGAATGAATGTGAAATCACGTTCAGATCGGTTCACAGACAGTCTTACCGTAATACCAAGTGTATGCGCTGACCGCGAAATATAGGGGCGGCTAGATTGACCGCTCATTTCTGGGTGGCGGCTGGCTTGACCGCAGTGTAAATTTGTACTGACAAATCGTTGACCCTCGAAAGAAGGACTGGCAGTAACACATATCTCATCAGATAGAACTGAACCGGGTTAACACTGAATGGCGGCTAATTATAACTAGCTGTTAAAAGCTCAAGTCAAGTTTAAATAATTGTGTGAAACATCACCCGGTTTTCTTCTGACTAAAAGTATTGGTAACCTTCATCTCAATGTTATGATATAGCTAAATATTACTTTGGTAACTTTTGAATTAATGTAATCTGAATTGGTTTGAATTTGATTGATATAATTAGGAAAAATAAACGCCTTACCTCACCCTAGAAAAGCGCGCCAATTCTGCGCGCGCTTTCTACGCACGAGTGTGAACGACGTCAGCAACGTATATATGAACTTGAAAAACAGAATGCGAGACACTAATTTATACTCAACATTCAGTATTTCTGTCAATATTTCTCTGATCGTGTCTCATGTTTTCTGTCGGTTGTTTAAACCGCAAAGCCTGACTGGACAATGATTCACTCGTTTGAGTCGGTTAAGGAATCGGACAAACTACTAAACCGTCTAAATCGGTTAAACCATCATGCAAAATGAACACAAAGTACAAAAACGCGCTAGATAAAGTGTATTATTTAGCTACGAACCATTGCAAACTGGACTGAAATGTGTCGTTTGCCGGTGATGAAGATCTGCAGATTGTAACTCTGGTAAGACATTTTCCAAACAAAATCAAAACACGAAACGGCACACAGCATTGTTTACATGCTTTTTGGACATATATTAAGCAACGTATCATCAGTAGACCATGTTTGTTTGGTTTTTTACATGTATCATGATATTCTTTGAACCACATTGAAGTATCTTATACCGTGGTACGTTAATTTGAGTAGCATGATAGAAGTATCATAAAACCATCTGATGTACTATTATGGTCGAATAATTATTTCCTTTTATGGTTATAATACTTCTTTTGGAGATTTTTTTTTTTTTTTTTTGGATCATGTATTCAATCAAATTAACTTGTAGTGTAATTAGCTTTTATCTCTGAAGCATTTTGGAGAAGTAGCTGGTATATTATAGCCATTTTTGAGTAGCTTGCCCAAAACTGGTCTTGTTTCGCAACACCAGCCACTTATTCTCATTTACAAACAATAAGCAGTTTGTCATAAAAACCAACAATATTCACAGTTACACAATGCCAGGTTTAAAGTAAACATAATGCACAAGCTAGAGTATAAATAAATAGGGGCTAGTTTATGGTTGTGGATTAGTTAAGTGCTTGTGGATAAGCCGTGTCTTTAGTTGCTCCTCGAAAGTTATATGATATTAAGGACTGCAGCTCATTCCAGCAGACAGGAGCAGAGAGCGTGAAGGTTTTGGAAAGGAACAGCATGGAGACACTGTTAGTGTGTATTTAGGTTGGAGTGCTTACAGTGGCCAACGTCAAAACCTTGAATTTCATGCTTGTATCTACTGGTGCAATCTGTAATGATTACTCTTTAGAGTATTTACACCAAAACTGCTTATTAACAAAATATAATTCAACATTCGTCTTTAATGTAGCATGGCTCTCGAGGCTGTCATTATCAATACTAACCTGGCCAATTCAAGATCAATAACGGTCTAAATATAAACATCAGATGGCATTGTGGATAGTTAAAATCTGGGATTGTGCCATTTCCTGAGAACGTTAAAACAAAACTTAATTGTATAACATCAACATTAAATGATGCTATGTTCTGTATATTGAACCTGTAGTATTCTTAAGATAAAGTTTGCATTGTGAGCAATTGCATGTGAACCATGAAGCTTGTATCAAAACTTTATTAAGGATGATGTGGAAAGAAGATGAGAGACAAGAGAAAAGTAAAATGAATAAGATGATAAAGTAGAAAGACAGGCCAATGCAAGCACTACAATTTCTGATATGTTAAACACAAAAACTCTTCATTCCACTTTAAAAACAATGATTGAACATTATATATTTAATACTTATAATTGTAAAGTGCACTAAATGGATAAATGTATATATTTTTATTCCAGCTGAGGATTGGTTGAGCCTCCAATGACCTCTGACCCCAGACCAATCCAAAGACCAATGGAAAATTAGGTAAGCAATATGTGAACAAATGACCAGCTATTCCATCATAAAACACTGTTGAACTTAAACAACAAAAAATATCAAGATGTCACAAAGTTGAATCAGGAGTCGTTTTTATTTACAATGTAAACAGTCCCCATAAAGAAACATAAATTAACAAACAACGGCCATGAAAATGACAAAACCTGTACAAGAATTAGCTGAGAACAGTCATTTTCAGCAAAACAAACAGCAAAGAATAAGCTCACTTTCACCTCCATATCATCAAACCCACACATACTAAGTGAGCGAAGAAGCCACCGAGTACTGACTGGTTAAGAGAGCGAACAGCGGCCCGGCAGGTTTAGCACCAGCCTAACATGAGGTGCATGATGGGACGGCACTCTTCACAGCATCACAGGAAACGTGTTTCAACTCAAGAGGCGAGGCCAAGCAAGAAGCCACCAATAAATCCACTTGAAACGACAATGTTTTTCTTCACAAATTCAGAAGCCTGAAAAACACGGAGGTTTATGTGGCATAACTATTCATAACCAAAAGAGGGCACTGCTACACACGGAAAAGAGATTCAGAGAACAGGAACCTGTTGCGCAAAACCAATATTGTGTTAAACTAAACTATAAAATAGACTGATAATGATTTCCTCTAAGGAACTGCTGAAGCACAGGAAAAATCCACTGTAGCCCATTTCACAGACAGGGCTTAGATTAAGCCAAGAGTTCAGTTAGGACATTTAAGTAGCTTGTATGAATGTACCTTAGAAAAAATCATGACTGATGTGCATCTTGAGACAAAACAATGACACATTTTAAGATATGCTGCTTTCAGTTTTCAAACATGCATTTTAGTCTGGGACTAGGCTTAAGTCTAGTCTGTGAAAGCAGCGGATAAAGTCCTGGATTCGATTCTAAGTGAATGCCTGTTATCTGAAGCTCACATGTGCACAAGACATGAGTTATCGAGTTGATTTTATTCATGCTATTAAGTGTCTTCACCTCCTCAATAAACGTGTTGATTTCAGGTGCGGCTTTATTGGCTTTTTTCTTCAGGCGTCTCTTTGCTTTGTTAACATCTTTCTCCACTTTCTTCCAGTCAACTTGGACGTAGCCGCTGTGATTGGCTATCTGCAAGACAAAACCCCTTTCAAGCATTTAGTCACATTTATAATATAATGAAGGAACAGCGACCGGTATATTGTAGTGCGAAGCTCTCGGTTCTTGCCTGTAACAACAGAAATCCTCCTCCGACGGCCGTAGCGGCGATCTTTCCCACCCGCTGAAACAGGTATCCCGCACACCTGCGGATGAACGGAGTTAACAAGCAAAAGAAAGGAAAACCAACAATGAAAAATACCAGTATTTAAAGAGGACCTGTTATGCCCTTTTACAAAGTCTTGATATTTTTAGTTTTTAGGCTTAACCTGTTTTAGCATTCATGCTTGAATGTTCAAAAACACATAATTTTTTCCCATTTTTGAAATGTCCCGCCCCTTACCACGAGTTTCAACACACTACTAACTCAAGCCCCGCCCCTTTATTCTGCATATGAATTATTTAAATGAGGAATATTGTGAAGAAAACTCAAGAAGAAACACGGACACTGATATAGAGAAGAACTCCCGCTGGAGGGACTTTGTGCTCTGCAGAGCTTTTTCATGATCAAACAGCAACAATAAATAAGGAAGATGAAGATGGACAAAAGCGTCATTGGTGCTCTTTAAGAATTCGTGTAGCCAGAGGGACATGATAACCTCTGAAAGCACTGGGACATTCCAGTGTTGGGACAGACAAGCAAATGTGGCAGTTTTAAGTTGGTCTTCCAGACGTCAACATTATGTTCAAATAAGAGATTTATGAACTGATGATGAAGAGCAACCGGAAATGAGGTCGGTGAACGAGAACGCACCAGCCTGTGACTCCGCCCATCATAATCTGAGTGGCCGCTGAGTATTTCTCCACGATCGGCCCGGAGCTGTTCCCAAACACGGCGCTCCACCACTGGTGACTCCGTGCGTATGTGGTCAGATCCACCATCTCGTAAGCCTCGTCTTCATCGGCCTGCCCTGAACAGGACACATCGACAGCAGGTCAAGCCTCGAATATGGACCAGCCAGTAAAGCGTGTGATGATATTATTCATCTAAAGCAAGTTGCAGTATTATATCTATACAGCTAGCAGTAAACCTTGTAACCACATGCCATCACACATGAATTCATTTAACTCTATTTTGCTGGTTGTTATGCTATTTGTTATGTTATGCATTATGCTATTTTGTTCCTCAGTGTTTCTGTCTTGTTTTCCAGCCCAAATATCTATACATTCTTAAATCAAGATACATTTATGGAGAAGAGAAACGACTGAAGATATTAAGTCTTATTTTCTGAAACCGATCATCAAAATGAAGAGAGTTTGTGCTTAAAACATCAACAATATCTGCCAATGGGGTCAGAAAAATAATCTTAATTCAAAGGGAAAACAAGGTTATTTTTCTGACCCCGCTGGCAGATATTTGTTCATGTTTTAAGCACAAATATTTTTCAGAAAACAAGACTTAAGATATAGAGGGGAGGTTTCCTGCACAGGGTTTAAATGAAGCCAGGAATAGGCCTTAATCCAGAATAGTTAATCGAGTCTTAAAAAATGGCTTCCTGAAACACAGATTAAGTACAGATTACTAAAACCTGGACTATGGAGAGAGGTTGCCAAGAAAAGCTTAAAAGAGCATGGAACTGAGAAGCAAATCCAAGGAAAACAATGACAGCAGAAAAAGACTGCAATCAAAAAAACTTTACTAAACAAGAGACCGTTCTTTAAAAGCAAGCAAAATACATCAGCTGTGATCCTACAATTATTAGCGTGTCTTGTTTTGTCCTGTGACTTACATAGCAACAAACTAAATGTAATTATTTACACGTGGTTTTCTGTGTTGGCAGTCTAGAAGTGATATTGTTTCAATCTAAAGCACCGTCACAGTGGTTTCTTCATTATTATTGTCAGCAGGTCCTCAACACAAGCACAAGCTCTACACTACACCAACAAACACAAACATGACAGAAACATAATAGAGCAATAAACATTAAGAAGTCTCTCCATTTTCTCATCTTCCTAAAATGCATAAAATAACACCTTATTTCAACATTTACTCTCCCAGTTCAGCCCGGTGCAAAGCATGATGGGAAGTGAAAGTCTTTGACTGGACTAGCTCTAGTTTTCCTCCAGGAAATCATCTTATTAAACTCTGGACTAGATTAAGTCTAGGACTATTTAAAACCATGACAGAGAAAGCAGATTTCTGTTAATCTGGTTTAAAAGGACATTTTATTCTGGGACTATGTTTAATCTCCGTCCAGGAAAGTCATTTTGCATCTCAAGTAAATGTATCTTGATTTAAGAACTTTTTCTGGAAAACAAGACAAAAATACAGATTGAGAAAATATTTTTTGTAGTATATAAAAACTCATGATACATGATTTAAAGTGAAATGTGACCTACAGGGTTTAGCCTAAACCAGGATTAGACCTTAGTTCAATTAGGATATTTAAGTAGCTTTTATAAACGTACACTAGAAAAACACATTACTGGTGATCATCCTGAGTCAAAACAATGGCACTGACATATTTTAAGATATGTCAGTAGTACAAGTTGCTTTAAATTCAGACAGCTCAAACATGCATTTTAGTCTGGGACTATCTTAAGCCTCGTCTGTGAAACCGGAGGCTAGACTTATTTAATGGACACACTGACCAAAGCTGAAACGAGCTCATTCTCAGGTAATGAACTGTGTGAGACACGCTGACTTCAGAGTGTAAAGACTCGACTATCATGTATGAGGCAGCAGACTCACTCACCTTCTGTGTGTTGTTGTTGTTCCGCCATTTTGGGTGATGTGTGACGTCATGGCGTCAGGTGATGTTGACAGCTGTGCGTGCGTGCGCGCCGCCTACAGCCACGTCAATGTTTCAAACATTATACAGTATGTCCGGTTATAATTACTGCGTTTTCATATCCAAAACAAGACGCGCTTTTCCTTAAAGTTCACTGTGAACACAGGCTACTGATGAGTTTGATGTACTATATTTCATTTCATTCTCATGTTTTATGTGCATTTCACAGTAAACCAGCAGCACTAAATAAACGACTGCACCGCGTATTACTGAAGAATCCCTGCATCCGTTTTTTCTCCAAATTTTCTGTGAACATTAGAGGAAATAAAGACAGGATTGAGCCACAGCGGCCTAAGCTTTAACCCTTCAACTGTCACTCCAATTTCCCCTTTTCGCGAAAGCCACACCTCTCTATTTGCATTTCATAACAACGCAAATTAGCCGCTCGCTGTCAAGAGTTTCTGGGAAAATGTTTTGGCTCTTTTCATGCACGCGTGAAACGCTAAAGGCTTCGCGTCGCGCATTCAAACGATCATTACGCGAAACTAAATTACCTAAAGGATTGAAGAACCAAAACATTTTGGGACAAGGCCAGTGACGCGCTCGAGTTCTCGGCAGCGATTGGCTGTTGAGCCCGGGAGGGCGTGGCGACGACGACGGCGTGGGTTCGCCTGTGTGACACAATTACAACAACTTTAATCTGGTGGCGGACACAACTTTCAGATTGTTTTAATACGTTCCGCGTTTTTAAAGTGTGCACGGGCCGCACGTCACGCATAAACATTGACCCGCCGCGTCACACAGTTTATTCCTACAAAACAATGTGAGAAGACGAGCAACTCACTTCGGAACGGGCTTTAGAAACCGAAGCGCGTTTTACTGGAAAAAAGTTTCCGTTTATTGTGGCTTTTGGACGAACGGAGCTCGCCTTCTCTCGGTGCGATTCCATGAAATCGTGCCGAGTGTCGCTCGCCGTCGCCGCTGCTCGACGCCTCAGCGCTGCTGGTGATGAGGAGAAGAAAATGGCGGCGGGAAAAGCGAGTGAACCCGAGGAGGAATCACCGCGGCTGAGCGCGCAGGAGAGCGACACTCTAGCCCGCGTCGACAGGTCTGAACCGCCGCTTAACGGAGCCCGCGAGCGTCTTTTGATTGTTTCTGGGTGTGAGATGTGTGTTCGGAAGCGAGTTGATCCCGAGCCTGTGTGTGTTTGTGTCTCGTTCGCAGCTCTCTGTTCGGATATCAGCGGCTTCATGAAGATGGCGCCAGCATGAAGGCCCTGCTCGTCAAGGTAAAGACGCGCGTTGAAATCAACGCATCGCACGCCTCACAACACACACACACATAGTGCAAAATGACAGCGAGTGACACGGTTTCCCGCGGTCTGGGCGTGAGAGCTGCGCGAGCAGCGACGCGGCGGTGTCCGTGTTTTCTATCAGAGCTGCGCGGCTAACCGTTCCGTTAACGCGCTCCGTTGGAGCTCCGCGAGCCTTTAGCCGCGTATCTGTGATTGAAACCACCATATGGAGAACTTTATGAACTCCGCAGCAGCTCAGGCGTCCAGACGCGTCTCCTCGTTTCACTGCTTAAACGCAGGTTGACGCGACGCGTTCAGGAGCGCAGCCCTAGCCGTGTTTGTGTTTATTCTGTAACTCGTTCGTGAACCGGGCAGAATGCAGGTGTCACTCAAACTGAGGTCGGTGAGTGTAGCTGAAATCACTGGACGCGTGATTTGAGCGCGCGTTCATAAGACGCGCCCCGTCAGTGATTCTGAGCTGAACGCGTTTATTACACGCGTCTGTCACGCAGAGGAAGACTCGGGCTCAGTTTTACGTTGATTTGTGTGCGGTGGTAATGGCTGCTCGGGTCGGCCCAAGATGGCGGGGTGGGGAGGGGTGAGAGCGCGTTATAATGCAGAAAGAGACGCGAATAACGCTGCAGAATGTGCAGCACTCGAGCAGCTCCAGCTGAGCCCTGCTGCCTGCGATTCTGGGCGTCCTGGAGGCTTGTGGGTAACTGGCCTCGTGTGAGAACACCTCCCTGTGTTGTGCAGTGCAGCTGTAGTGAACACTAGAGAGTGAACAAAGACTGAGTCTGCATGAGAAACCTGTCATGTGATGGTGATGGACTTCAGTCTGCGTGTGAATGATGTCTGATCCGCTGCATCCTGACGCTTGTTGATGTCATCATAGATATGCATTCATCATCAGTAGTGTGTAGATGGATCATGTGCGTTACTCTGTAGGGTTGTACAGCGTCCTGACCTGTGGAATTGGTATTATCTGCATTAAAGGCCCCTTCCCACCAAGATCCATAATCTAAGCCCGACACACGACAATGTTGTTATTTTTTTAAGTTATGTCATCCGTAGCTTTAAATGCATGAGCTCTTTAAAGCAGGATGGGTTCTGATTGGCTGATTGGACGCTATTCTTTTACGTTCAGAGCGATTTTTAAAACTTTACTGTGATGGTTATCGTCCTTTGTGTGAACGGGCTTTAGCGTGATTAAAGGGACAGTTCACCCAAAAATGGTCATTCTGTGATTGATAAATAAAACTGTTTAAACATTCTTCAAATGATCTTTTGTGTTCCACAGAAGAAAGTCAGAGCGGTTTGGAAGCACATCAGTGTGAGTAAATGATGACAGTGGTCATTTTTGGGTGGACTAACCCTTTAGCAAACACCACATGTGGGTCGATCACCATCATCATCATCATCAGCAGTATTCAAGGCGTTCTGTTATTGCCGCTTTCTCATCTAGACTTCTCCAGCATTGCGTTGTTCTATCTGCGCTCTTATATAGTGTTTGTTTGTTTTGAGTGAAATATATCTGTAGATCACTAGAATGTCGTCCAGATGAAGATGACGTATGCATGATGCACACTGTATGTTGCTGTTGTTGGGGAGAAATGGCCTGTTTCTTATTTTAACAGACTTGTTGCGTCTCTTGATCAGAATTGACCCTGTAATGCATTTCCAGATTAATGCGCGTCAATGTCTTTTATTGTCTTTCAGCGTCTCGGTGAAGTCGATGGCTAACCAGTAAACCAGTTTATCGATTGATGTTTCTGCAGAGGCACTGATCAAGCCTCACACATGCATGACTTTAGAAATGCCATGTTCAGATGTTCGTGGCTCTCAGATATAATGTCAGGTTCATGTTTATGGAGGATTGCATGTGGACAGTCTTATTTAGCTTGAGATCTGCTATTTATTCAGTCACCGTCGTCCATATGTTACGTTAAATTGAGATGTCACACTTTTGATGACTTTGTTTCTGTGTCAGGGCTAGAGAATAAGGTAAAACCTTGAAGAGCTCAAACTAAAGAAATGTGAGTGAATCATGGCATCTGAAAGGTCTGTTCACGGCGAGATCGACACGTTCATTGGGCTAAATGAAGAATTCACTCCTGTACAACAGATGGCGCTGCTCGACAAACGGAGCAAGAGAAACGCAGTGATGCTGTCAGGAATATAGAATCTCTGTGTTTGGGTTAGAAAATGGGTTTGATCAGCAGAGGAGAAGAGAAATTTCAGCAGAAACAGACTCCGTCTGAACAGCTCTGGGTGAACTCATGTTGAAGTGTGTAATGTCATCGAATGACTGCTGATTTGCTTCGTGTTTTCTTGTGTGTTTCGGTGCTGTTTCTTTATTATGCAGATTTACTGTAGGCTTTACGTATATAGAGTTGGTGTTCTGGGGTTAATTATGTCTGTGCCACATGCATTTTCATGCTCAGACTCTCCATTTAAAAAAAAAAATGATGTGAATAGGATCTAATTCCCTGTGATTGAGATAAATCCCTGTGATAAATGACTTCCATTGAATAATTCTTGGCTCGTTTGTTCCTCTCACCATTGTCAGGTGTATTTATCGTTTGTATGCGGTTCTTCAAAAACTCCCAAAAACATTTAATGAGCTCACCAAAGTATAACAAACATCAGCTTTTGAGCTCATTAAATCTTTCTGGGAGTGACCGTGTCTTTTTTGCGTTTTCTTCATGATCTCGGCTATATTTCATGCATGCTTTATACCGTTATGTACTACTTCAACACTTTCTTTTTTTTTCACCACCTGACAAACACCTAAATGGCTGAAATATTGCTTAATTGATTGGTTGTTGAGGCAGCATATGTAGCCGTGTGACGTTCTCTTCTGTTGTTGTGAGTTGTGATGTTTTGTTGACCGTACTCCTGCTTTGGTTGCTTTAGATGTGTGTGCGCACATCAGTTTTCTTGTGGTTCATAGACTACTAGTGTCCTGCCAAACCAACCTGAGGTCAGCCGGTGACTTGTGGGATCATCGAATGGCAGAGTGACGGCCTGCCTGAACACACGTGACCTGTGTCATATCGCGTGTTTCTCTTATTACTGCTGTGACGTGAACGTGGCTTGAGAACAAAACGCGGCTCGGCCATCTGACCTTCGAGAGCCTCGCTGACCGAAGCGTCTCGCGGTGTCGTCGGGGTCTGCAGCGGTTTGAACGTGCATTTGTAGGTAAAAGGAGTTTTCTATCTGCTGTTGTAGCGAGACATTGTGCCTGTGCCAAACATGATGCAACGCCGTAACCATGTCTTGAACATTGGGGGGACCAAAGGGTGTGTGTGTGTGTGTGTGTTATTGGTCTTTTTATTTAAAAGAATTAAGTAATTAAAAGATTATAAGGGATTTAAGGGAATAACGAAAAAGAAATAACAGTAAAAGTTACAGGTCTATTGTAGTTATGAAGTGATCAGTTTAAACTATTTGCAAATAGTATATTTTTTAAAAATATGCACCTTCATTCTTATGTCTAATATGTAAGAAATGCAAACCGTTTGTCTCGTTACATGCAGAATTACTTGAAGCATGTAAATAATTCACTATTTAAAAAGGACGGATCGCTCAGAATGATCACTCATGTCCTTCCAAACCTCTGACTTTCATTCATTTTTCTGTGGAACACAAAGGAGCATGTTTTGAAGAATCTGTGTTTTTGTCCACATAATGAAAGTCAAAAGAGTCCAATGTTGTTTGGTTTACTCCATCTGTGTTCTGCTGAAAAAGAAAATCACAGGTTTGAACGACACGACGGCTAGTAAATGATGACAGAATGATCGTTATTGTGTGAACTAACGCTTTAATGTCTTCAGCGTCTGAGTGGAAAGTAACAGTCCAGAGGCCTGAACTGTGTGTGTCACCCACCGGCGGCTCGCTTTAACCTAGTTTACACAATGCAGGTGTTATCTCATTCCTTGTGCATTAGTCAGACTAATTGAAATGCTAGTGTTTATAGTAATTATTGTTGCTGTAATCTGCACATTCTCCCCATTTGTGACGGACTGATAATCGATTTGTCTGTTTTTGAGATCATAAGCATCCGCTGAGCACAATGTCTGATTAACACAAATATAACCTGTAACCCGTGTCACTGGCAAAATGTGGAAACGGATTTGTTGGTCTTTTCTGCTCCCAGTAAATTAAATATTGTGTAAAGTAAGTGTTTGTCATTTAGTAGTTTTGTTGATCTCATTTATGATAGAAGAACGACCCCAACCAGTAACTGACATCAGCTGTTTTCATGTGTTAATGCTGTCAGAGAGGTCATGTGCGTTTGTAAGTGTTCAGAATGTAAAACCTGTTAACTAGATCTGGTTCTGTCTATTCTTCATGCATGTTTAGTGTCTAAACTGATTCGTCTCAGGAAACGACCAAACACCTGCCAGTTCAGTGAATCTTGCTTCATTTGACATTCAGTTACCTCTTCATGTGTAGAATTATTGGTTCAGAGTGACTGTTGTGCGAGTTGCTCTGATTCGGCCGTCTCAGACGCGTCCAGGTTATTGTGTTTGTGACGAGAGCACATCACGCCCTAAATGTCTTCTGGGGACTTTTTGAGTGACAAGGAAGTCTTTGCGGGTTAAAGGGTTAGTTCACCCAAAAATGAAAATAATGTCATTAATTACTCTCCCTCATGTCGTTCCACACCCGTAAGATCTTCATTCATCTTCAGAACACAAATTAAGATATTTTTGATGAAATCCGATGGCTCAGTGAGGCCTGCATAGCCAGCAATGACATTTTCTCTTTCAAGATCCATTAATGTACTAAAAACATATTTAAATCAGGTCATGTGAGTACAGTGGTTCAATATTAATATTATAAAGCCACGAGAATATTAACATATTAATATCGATAAATATTTTTGGTGCGTCAAAAAAACAAACTACTTTTTTTACAATATCTAGTGATGGCTGATTTCAAAACACTGCTTCGGAGCGTTATAAATTAATGGATCTTGAGAGAGGAAATGTCATTGCTCAGGCCTCACTGAGCCATCGGATTTCATCAAAAATATCTTAATTTGTGTTCTGAAGATGAATGAAGGTCTTATGGGTGTGGAACGGCATGAGGGAGAATAATTAATGACATTATTTTCATTTTGGGTGAATTAACCCTTTAATTATTGACGGGTCGTGATTTTCATTCTCTTAGTGAAATAGAAACTGTCTTGATGTTTGTTTGTTTGTTTGTTTGTTTGTTGGAGGTTGAAAATGATTGACAGGCCGCCATGAAACGTCATCAGTCAACTCGAGTAGCGATCTGTTGAAAGGCTAACAACTGAAACGCTCAAAGTGCCTTTCTGTTATCCTGGTTCATTGGTGTCTTCTGAAATATTAGTGAATTTCTGTTATTTACAGATAAGGATGTGTACGTCTAATTAGAGCTGCACGATTCTGGATAAATTGAGAATCACAAATCAAAATAGCGTACCAGAAGTTCTGTAAACTTTTATCGCTGTACTTCTGTGATAATCTGAATTAAGACAGAAATAATGATACTGTGTGGTTGAAAAGACTGTTTGCGAAGCACATGACTGGCTCTCTGTCTCAGAACGCAGATCTGAATGTTCATGATGATAGTAAAAGGTTTAATGGACAGAGCCGGATCATTGTCATGTAAGAATAAGATTGCGTGTGTGTTTGAATCGAGATCGCCATCTTTTAATAATTTATCATGCCGCTCTATGTAAAATGTGATGTTTGGGTTCTTTTAAAACGCCATGCCACGTCGAGTCCGGCCGTAACACTGCTGTCCTTACATTATTATTATTATTATTATTATTATTATATCATAAATTTATATTACAAAATGTTTAATTATTCATTGGAAGTTCTTATTCTTCATCCATTCCTTATTCTTTGTTTTTATTGATCAGTTTGTGTGTGAAGCGGTAAGGTTGAATTTGTTTCCTCACACAGGCTGTTCGCTGCTATGAGTCTCTCATCCAGAAAGCTGAAGGAAAGGTGGATCCCGAGTTCTTCTGCCAGCTGGGTCACTTCAACCTCTTACTGGAGGAGTATCCGAAAGGTGCGGAGTGTCCCTAACCTGCTCCGTACCCATTGACTAACATGACTCAAACGCCTGAGGAGCTTCACGTAACGCGTGTCTTTTTGTGTTGCAGCATTATCGGCGTACCAGCGGTACTACAGTTTACAATCAGACTACTGGAAGGTGAGGAGCCGCCGTCTCTGATGAATTAAAACATCAGCGTTCCTTCAGTGTGTGTTTGATTTAGCGTATTGTGAGATCAGGGGCCGTATTCACAAAACATCTTAAGGCTAAAAGTAGCTCCTAACTTGCCAATTTAGGAGAAACTTAGCCATTATTTAAGCCATTAGTTGACTAATCACATTTATATTAATTTAATTTCTTAAATAGCCTACTGGAGCGAATAAACCATAATAATGAGCGTTTATGTAATATAGGCTATATAGAATTTAAGCGCACGCATAAAGCTTGCCATAAAAACACGGCAAAAGTAATAATTATGAATGTGACCAAAACAGCAAGGAGACATTTTAATTGTTTATTAATAAAGTAATGTTTTCTTAATCAGTGTCGGCTGCGAAGATGAAGTTGACATTGCTGACTCTCATCATCTCCGCATATACTGGACGTGCCTAAAGAGAGAATGTTGGCTACATAATCAGAGTAGCCTATTTCTTTCCATTTTTAGATATTTCAAGCTTTCTGTAGAACTATTCCTCATGCCTGTGAGGCAAGCAGCCTATACGCTGAGTTTCGGTTAATTTAGCCTATAAGATGCGCTCCAGTTCACGTGCCAGTGATCGCGTCCGCGCCTGCCATGATTATATTGTCTGCTATATTTGCTGCTTATTTATTAAATCCGGCAATTGGTTGATGAAACATTGATTAAAATTAAGATACAATTTTTACAGAACGAAATTCACTTTAAAGAGAGGCTTTCTATAAATCAAAACTTAATGAAGTGGTCAAAATCATGTCTGACCCATTCCATGAGTCCCGATATATTGCGCATCTTATGATGCATCTTACTTATGGTGTTCACTTTTCATAATCGAGTAAATTCATTTAAAACATAACATAGGACTATTTAAACATAAATATGAAACTACATTTTCTTTAATGGCTACCAACACGTATTAGAGTACAGAGAAATTTCATAAGCAAGAGCGGATCATGTCACGAGTCGGATCAAGAATAACTTATTCTTAAGACTTAATATTGGGGGCATTCAAGTTATTTGACTTGTATATTTATTTATTTTAAGTAACGCAATAGTTACTTTCCCTGGTGATTAGTTACTTTTAAAATGATGTAACTCAGTTACTAACTCCATTACTATTTGTGAGAAGTAATTAGTAAGTATAACTAATTACTTTTTCAAACACACTGAACACCATTGAAGCAATAGCAATAGAGCAGTGGGTGCTGAACCTTTTCTTCATAAATGCAATACATTTTGATTTATAGATTTAAATCTACAATGAGACACCAAAAATAAATCTTTAACAAATAAATAAATATTGTCTGATTACCTGTGGCAGTGGTTTTCATGAGTTCATTTACAAATGATTGAATAGAGTAAGAAAAAAAAAAAAGCATATTTGGTGTGCTGTCCAAGGGTATTGCGGGCTCCGAGATGCAGACATCCAAGAGGCGGTCCACAATTAACTGTATATACTAGTTTAATTAGTGACACTTAGCCTACATTTTAAAACCTTTATTTGAATATGGCAACATTTTTATTAAAAATATTTATTTGAATAGGGCAACATTTGTATTCTAAAACCTTTATTTTAATATGGAAACATGACACCTCATTCTACAATGTTTCTATGATTAAATCGCTGACTCCTCCCCATCAGCCAATCACTGTGTGTTTACTCCATAGCAACGAGGTCAACCCCGCCCTCACTCTTAGCTTAAGACTTCAGTCTATTCCTTAGTAAGAGTTTGTCTCAGCAGCTTTGTGAATAGGTTTTAAGAGAAAACTCTTAGCTAAGAACTTTTACTGATATTTAGGAGAACTCTTAGTGGTAAGATAAAATGTTTTGTGAATACGGCCCCAGGACATTGATGTGGACCTCACTCAGGTCCTGTGAACAGTTTACTACACCATGTTAGAGGAAAGAGTTTGCCTATACTATCTGTACGTTCATGGAAAATGAATGAGTGTGTGTGTGTGTGTGTGTGTGTGTGTGTGTGTGTGTGTGTGTGTGTGTGTGTTGATTGATAGTTGTAGTGAAATCTTCCTGTGTGGTTTTCATCGAGCGTTTCAGGTGGTTTTCACTCTGACTGATCCAGGATTTCTTTGAATCTGATTGTTGTTGAACTGAATCTTGAATCTCCTCTTCCTCTAGAATGCTGCCTTTTTGTACGGCCTCGGGATGGTTTACTTCCATTACAATGCATTTCAGTGGTGAGTATCTTCACATCGTGACATGATGCACGTGTGAACGCAACATTTTTGATTGACATTTTGGACGCTCATGTGACGAGGTGAATGAGCTCAGATGCGTGGGCGGACTGTTTCCATGGCGATATTCAGGCCCCTCCATGTGGGCTGATTCTGGGAGATCGCATCTCCTTGCATTTTAAGCCACATGCGACAACGGGTTTACCTGCCGCCAGTAGATTTTATTTAGTTTATCTTTTGTTGGTTGCCACTGTCACATGTTGACATGATTGTTCAGGAAGGAGTTCTTCATTGCTGTTGTTTGTTTGCTCTCAGGGCGATCAAGGCGTTTCAGGAGGTGCTGTACATCGACCCCGGCTTCTCTCGGGCTAAAGAGATTCATCTGCGTCTCGGCCTGATGTTCAAAGTCAACACGGACTATGAGTCGAGCTTAAAGGTATGACGCAGTGTCACATTGGTTTAAAAACACGTTTAGTGTACATGTGGTCTCATTCTTTTTTCCCAGTAGTGTTCGTGAACTTTTGTGATTTACATGAAAACTTCTACAGGCTGTAAATCAATATCAGTGTGACGAAGCACAAACACAGTCAGCCGTCATGATCGGCCGTCACAGATCTACAATGTATATTTTATAATACAATTTCTCGTTTAGACAAAGCTCCATCTGGACAGTTTGTGTCAATCTGAACAGCCATTGAGTTTCAGACACGAGGCCTGATCTTTACAGAAACACTCAACAGGACGGTCCTGAAGTTTGGATTTGGATTTCTGTTTCTTTCTCTCATTTTATTTATTCTATATTCTATTTATTGTGTTCATATTTAATGTACTTTATTATTGGTTGACTTTAACACCTTTACTTTGGTTCATGTCAGTTTCCTGGATGTCTGATGTGTGTTTGTGCTTAAACGGTTTGATTTGAGTTAATTAACTCAATATACGCAGTCATTATTTCTGAGGTCTTTAAAGTCCCTCCATCACTTAAGTCTAGTAGAGGAAGATGTGAGAGGTCTCCCGCTCAGATGTTTTTGTCTCCTGTGTGTCCGCAGCACTTTCAGCTGGCGCTCATCGACTCCAATCACTGCACTTTGTCCAAAGCTGAGAGTAAGTGCCGCACATTCTGCATCACACACGAGCGCACAAACCGCGATCAGAGACCGGTATCAGTTTAGGATGCATGTGACAGATTATTAGTGGTGTTGGTTAAGTCGGTCCTCACTAGTACTGATACTCAAACCTCTGTCAAGTGTTTAAGTTGAGAGTGTAAATGCAGCGTTTGTGCATGTGACGTGAATGATCCTCTTGAAGAGAGTGAGCTGTTGCTTTATTAAGTGATCAGATGCATTTTCACCTTCTGCATCAGAAAACAACTAAAAATCCCTCAGACACACATGATGTGTGTTATTAGCTTAAATTTAAACTCTCTAACTTTTAATGCTGCCCTTGACACCTAATGAAACGCACAGCTCTTTTTACAGCGTGTAGAGCGGCAGTCCTACTGTTAGTATCGTCGCTTCATTTTATTCTGCAATTCATGTTGTATGTGGCCGTTGCCTTGGAAACACCAATACCAGCGCCTGCTGGCGTAGTGTTGGTGATATTCTCTCTCTCACACACAAACACACACACACACACACACACTTGCCGTCAGGCTCGTGAAGGGCCGTCTCTCACCTCTGTCCAAACGTGTCATTCGCTGGACAGAGGAAGCTGTTTTTAGAGGATCTTCTCCTCCATCAGAAACATTTACACAGAAAAGCTGCTGTTCTGAGTTTGCTGCTAATTCTTGTCTTTGTGTTTGTGTTTGTAGTTCAGTTTCACATCGCGCATTTATACGAGATTCAGGTGAGTCTTTTATTCCTGTCTCTTTCTTTGACTAAACACACATTAACTACTTCTGCCTTGTAATTGATGGTAATGCATGAGATCATGTTCGTGCTTTATGAGGGGAAGTTAGAGCTGAACATTCGGCTCGTGTTACTATAGCAACAGGAGAGAGGGGTTGCCGTGGTGTTGCTGAGGCTTCCCTCCTTCCTGAACGTTCACTACAGTATCACATGACAGAAAAGATTTGTCACGTAGACCTCAGAACAAAAGCGGTTCAGTGCAGGCGTTAGTTTTCTGTGTTGGGGTTAGTGACTGTCTGCTTTGGTTGTGTCACAGAAGAGATACCGCGTGGCCAAAGAGGCCTATGAGAGTCTCCTGCAGACGGAGAATTTACCTGCGCAGGTGAAGGCTGCTACCTTACAACAGCTGGGTAAGAGCATCTTAACCGTCTGCATTCTCATTAACATCTGTCACATGTTGTCTGTCACCATAGAATATAATTTCCGCTCGTCCACATGTTACAGTAAAATAAAGTTCTCGTCCTTAAAGCTGTTATCTGGAGCAAAATCATCACATGACCAGAAGTTCATTCACCTGCGAGTCTAGAGGGTCATTGTACGCTTTCAAACTGAAACTGCTTTAACGAAAACATGTGCTTCACTTTCTGTTGTGAACCCTTCACTGCATCACTGAACACTCGGTTTCGAGGAATGAGTCGAAGTTGTTTTCTGTGGTCATAGACAACCACAGATTAGTGGTGGTGTTTCTCCAGGTTATCTGCATCCGTATGTGATTTTTATGCTAAAGTGGCGCTCCTCTCTCTCTTTCTCAGGCTGGATGCATCATACAGTCGAGCAGCTGGGAGATAAAGCTAATAAGGACAGCTACGCTATACAGTGTCTCCAGAAATCCCTGGAAGCCGATCCTAACTCTGGCCAGTCCTGGTATTTCCTCGGCAGGTCAGTCACATGTCGTGAACACAGACGTTAGGTGTACTGCGTTTGCTTGCAGTTTTGCAGACGTGGATTTGTTTGCTCTCTGTAGGTGCTACTCCAGTATTGGGAAGGTCCAGGATGCCTTCATTTCATACAGACAGTCCATAGACAAATCCGAGGCCAGCGCAGACACGTGGTGCTCGATAGGGTACGTATCTGTCTGAACCGCACCACTACAAACTGCAGATGAGCGATCCATGCTTAATCTGCTGACGTTTACATGAATAGTTGATGTGGAATTGATTCACTACATAGAGCTGCACGATTCTGGATAAAATGAGAATCATGATTTGTTTCAAATAGTTTCAATTGGTTTCAAATCGAGATCGATTCTCCCACAATTCTGAATATACAACTAACATGTAATTCACTAAAGGTTCAGTGACTCATTAATAAATACTTGTTTCATTACTGGATGAATCAGTGTTTTTGAACAAATCTTTTGAATTAATGATTCAATGACAAATACATATTTTTAAGTCACTTGTTGCCACCTAGTGGCTAAAGTTGTAACTGAAACAACCATTATTTGAAGCACCAAGTTCATTTCAAAAGCTGGTTTGCTCTATTTTTGTTTAAACTTATATCTCAGTACTTCTGTGATAATTTGAATATTTTTAACAGAAATTAAAAATTTCAACCACTGTGTGGTTCAAAACTGCGCTCTCTGACTCTGGCAGCACCAACACAGATTTTAATGAATTCTGGTGTGATTTTTGTCAAAGGTTTAAAAGGCGAATCGTTGTCATTAATAAAATAAGATCGCACGGGGGCTTGAATCAAGATCGCAGTCTTTTTTACGATTAATCGTGCAGCTCTACTCCTCACTTATCGATGACTCATTCTTGTCACTTTTTAAAGGCAACATTTCAGTTTGTAGTTGGAAGATCATGTGATTCGTGTGCTTTTTATTGTGTGTGAGGATCTGACCTGAGATGTTCAGCTGCAGCTTTGACTTGTCACGTCTAGTTGGATTATAAAGACCGTAAACTACATGTTTTGACTGGAACGTAACTAATTTCACTTGTGGGTTGCACTGCTTTGTGTGTGTGTGTGTGTGTGTGTGTGTGTGTGTGTATCTGATTGGTCTCGTACTTGTGTAGGATGTTTTGTTTGAGTTAATTAACCTGCTGGCCGCTTGCTCTCGTAGCGTGCTGTATCAGCAGCAGAATCAGCCCATGGATGCGTTGCAGGCGTACATCTGCGCCGTGCAGTTGGATCACAGTCACGCTGCGGCCTGGATGGATCTGGGCACGCTCTACGAGTCCTGCAACCAGCCGCAGGACGCCATCAAGTGCTACGTCAACGCCACGCGCAGCAAAGCCTGCACCAACACCGCTGCGCTGGCGGCCCGCATCAAGTACCTGCAGGTAAGAGCGACGCTGAGCGAGTCTCCGTGACCCGCGCTACAGCCACGGTGGGTCTGTGTGGGTCTCAATACATGTTGCATTTGTTGTGAATATGTTCAGTTAATTTGTGTCAGATTTCTTTCACCTTCATTCTTCGTTTGTATGCGTGAGTCCAGTGATCATTGGAGCTAGAAATACTTTGACTGCTGAGGCCACCTTGACCCTTTAAAACTAGACTGAATTGGCATCACGCCGCACTGCTCTGTTTGAACTGTTCCGCCGCACGTCCTCAGATGGCTGTTTACATGTCTTTTTCACGCGTTTTCGTCCTAGGCTCAGTTCTGTAACCTCCAACACAATAGTCTACAGAGTAAAAGTAAAATGCTTCCTAGTATTGAGGAAGCCTGGAGCCTCCCAATCCCAGCAGAGCTAACGTCCAGACAGGGTGTCCAGAGCACAGGCCAGCAGGTGAGACCAGATAGACACACACCCTTAGAAACGCCCCTCACACACACACACACACTCACACACGCGGCTCATCGGGTGTAACCACGCTCCTGCTCATCTGATCAGTGTTGCACAGTAACGATTGGATTGCACAAATTGAATGTTGGGATTGGAAGTATTTTGGGAATCCTTCGGTTAACTTCCTACATTTCCAGAAAGCGTGTTTTCAACAGCGAGCCGATCAGTAGCGTGGTTTCAGTACGTGAGCTTCAGTAGTGCAGCTCCACACAATCGCACATCTGGGTCAAAAATGAGTTTGATGCTAAAAGTGTGTCATTTTGCTGTTTTTCACCCAGAGCTGTGTTTGTGATGTAGTCTTTAGTCCTGCAGTCATTGTGCCCTCTAGTGTTGCAGTTCCACAACAAACACTGACGCAGTCCAGCTGTAGTAGTTAATAGTCGTGTGTGTGTGTGTGTGTGTGCGTGTGTGTGTGTGTTCATGACAGTACAATGAGACGTGTTTTTCTCTCTCATTGATACTGACGCACTCGCTCATAAGTGTTTTATATTATTTGTTTTTGCATCTTTTCTCTGTTGTTGTTTAGGGTGGGGTGGGGGGGAGCAGGACACAAACAGACGTCTGCTTACAGCTCTAATTATATATCAGGGCTTCAGCACCTGTTTGTTTTATTATTTCTGTTTGTGTTTTCACATTGGAGTCAATATGGCTACTCCTAAACCTGAATGGTAAAAAGATGTGGCTTATTGAGTTATTGCCCAAAACGAATGAGAGAATGTGACTTAGAGAAGCGGCCCTTGCAGAGGAACAGAAGATGTTGCCATATATATAATCCTTCATGACTATAATACTGATTTAAAAGCTTTTTAGTATTTTAAAGAATTTAATTTGAGTCTACAATAAAGGGTTAGCACTTTGATGTATTGACCCAATACCTATACTATTGAAACAATGTGTGTGTATATATATATATCTCTTTCTGAACCAATTTTGACACTGTACACCTCCAGAAAGACCTTAACAAAGCTGCTGGTCAAGAGGTCAAACAGAACCTGAGGCACAATGTCAAGCTGTAAATCACGATTTAACCTTTGAATCGGCACCAGACAGATCTGCTGTCCGTCTTGCAGCTCTATTCCTCACATGATTTCTGCCAGTTGTGGAGGAATATTGACTGACTTTTTACATGTATTGACTGAGCAAATACTAAGTTTCACACTCTCACTTGACTGGGTTTGGTGCAGATGTCTTCAGTCTCTGTCTCTTGACGTGTCTGCGGTCTCTCTCAGGCGTGTAAACCTCACCCCGGGGCGTCAGGTGGGGCTCATGGCTCCGGTCAGTCGCTGCCTCCCCACGTGAGCCCGCTGGATCAGAGTGACGATCAGTCGAGTCCAGCCAAGAGGAAGAGGACCGCTAGTCCTGCCAAGGTGTGTGCTAGTTTCTTCTGGTCAGCATGTCTCTGATACAATGGCAGTGGTGATAATCACTTCTGTGGGTCTTCATGTTACTCCTCAGAGCTCCACAGAGTCTTGGACCAACAGTTCAGCACAGCCACCAACTCCAAACTGGTACCTGTCTCCTCAGAAGCTGCAGGTGAGTGTCTGATGAACACTGCGTGTCGGTCGTCAGTCCTGAGCTTCAGTGATTTTAGTGCTGACGGCCCTGGTATGATGAAATTCAAGCAGCTGCAGATCTTTTCTTCTGTGTTGTGACGCATCCGATCGTAACGATGATCAAAAATGTAGGGCAAGACTTGGTTTTGTGCATCTGATTGGATGCAGAGGTGTGGGCATGGCTCTCAAGTGTATGCAGACGAGCATGCAAGGGCGGAGTTTAATCGCACTGATTGATTGGAGAATCCTGCATACATCTGACTCGACACTGGAAGATCCAGTTAAGTCTGATTGAGCAAAAGCTCAAAACATTTTTTAAAAGTGAAACGTGTGGATGACTTGTTCAACAATAAGATCTGTAACATGCATTTAGAAAATAAATTTACATTTCATACCAGCTTTTACTTCCTTAGGGCACGTTTACATGACAACGATGTACTAAAAACAGAAAAGTTTGCGTTTTTCACCTACAGACGACAACATTGTCAAAATGATCCGGATCAGCAAAAATGACTAAAAACGCTGTATTCTGCTGCCAGGCCAGTAGATGTCACTCCACACCCCATCCTTGACTGAACGTGTAATACGTGTGCACATGACGTCACCATTTTCACATATTTGCATTTTTGTAGTGTACACGGAATACGATAATGCTATTATTTTCAAAAACGTGCACTTTGAAACACGTTTTCAAAAGTTTGCCTTTTCAGGCCCCCAAAACGCTGCTGACGTGTAATTGAACCGCCAAATCGCATAAAAGGTTTTCCGTTTTAGTTGAGAACGGTGTTGTGTAAACTGCCCCTTAGTTAATGGCCCTATCGACTCCAGCATGCGTGATGTTGGTTTAGACCAGGTGTGTCCAATCCTGCCTGGAAGCTTCTAGTGATCCTGAAGACCTTGATTGGCTGGTTCAGGTGTGTGATTAGATCTGGAGCGGGATTGGGCTCCCCTGGTTTAGAGAGTGGTTTGTTGGTGGTTCAGACTCTCATGTCTGTGTGAGTGTGTGTCAGCTGTCCTTGGAGCTGCTTCTTGCACTGAAGAACTTCCAAGCTGTTGGTTTCAGTTGTGACGTCCCTGACCATTAGGAGGCTTTTCAGGTTGAAGGTTCAAGGCTTCTTGTACTCAGCTGTTCACTGAATATCTTTTTGTCCCCTCCTCTTCCTCTCAGTTGCTGGAACAGTTGCGAGCCAACCGGGCGAGTCTGAAGCCTGTTCAGCTGCAGATGTTGGAGCAGTTGGAGGCTCAGCTGTCAGCCACGCACCTGCACCAGCAACAGGTACGTCACAATCAGGATTCATGAAAACCTCCTGAAGGAAAACGTAATGTTTCTTGAATCTGGCCCCAGAATCTTCCAGAACTTATGGGTTTTCTGATGTGTTTTCCTCTTTTCCTCTGACACTTAGCTGCTTTCCACCGTCAGGCCGAACGGTTCTAAGAATGGCAAGGAACGGTTCCAGTATGTTTCCACTTCAGCTTCGTTCAGCACGGCACGATTACAAACTGTTATCGGCTCTGAATTCTCCTCACGATTGGCTAACCGTTCTGAACCGTGCCGGTAGAGACGTGCCTGGCTGCCGATTTCTCTGTTGCTGGCCAAGCACGCTATTTGAGCGAAGTAAACATTAATGATAAAATTAAAAGAGAAATTTGATCATCCTCCATAACTATTTACATCTCATATCGCCTAAATCATAAATCGCCTCATATCGATAAACTCTTGCGTTATCAAGGCAACATCTGACTGTATCCGTACCGGCTGGGTCGGATCGGCACGGAATGGAACGGTTAAGCAACGAGAATGGTTTGGCCCGATGGTGGAAAAGCAGCTTTAGATTGTAATCGGTGTTTGTTTGACATGCTTTTTCTCGACCCTTGATATTTACAGTTGATTGTAACATTTACCTACAGATGAGGCAAAACTCTTCTGGTCCGATTCGACCCACCCTCCCCAACGGCCCCTCAGGCGATTCCTCACTGCCTGCTCACCCTGTTTCTCGCGGCCCGGCCGTGCGACCGCCATGCATCGCTCAGCCGTTGGCCAACGGGCCGCTGCCTCCCAGTCCTGGTCCTGGCTCTCGCACCGGCACACAACCTCCAACAGTCGGCAATAATCACACGCCAGGAACCAGAGCGAACGGAGACGTGCCTTACCTGCACCCCAACGCACTACCTCACAACTGCACAAGCCCAGGAGACGCATGGAAGAGCCAGCATCTCAACTCCGCTCAGGTCCGCTCTGAGTTCTTTTAAATACGCGTTTTTACCCAAACCTGAATCCAAAAAATACATGTTCATGATCCTCCCCATTATGCATTGGTCATTCACACCACAGACGTGAACATTAAGAGATCTTCTGAAAAGCAAAAAAGACATGTTATGCTGTGACCCACATTAACCTGTTATCACATGACTAGCGTTGTCAAAAGTACCGACTTCGGTACCTATCGGTACTGAAATTTTAAAAACGTGACGCTTTGAGCGCAGTTGAGCGGATTCATAAACATCTCTGATTGGCCATTGTGTTGACGCGCTCATCGGATATGCCTTTGATTGGCTACAATGATCAGCGCGTGGGAGCATTTGAAAGCACACGGAAGTGTTTGAATTTGAAAGCGTTTTGAAAGTGGGAGCGCGAGCGATTGAAAGCAGGCGTCTAACAGTGGACCGATCCGCGATAGACACCTGCTTTCAAACGCTCCCGTGTGTATCTGTGTAAGCGCTTAGTGAAGAGATTAATTGATGACTATTTACAACGTTTTTACAGCGTTGATCATTGAAGCCTATCACAGACATATCCGATGAGCCGTGAAAACAACGGCCAATCAGAGATGTTTACGAATCCACTCAACAGCGCTCAAAGCGTCACGTTTTTAAAATTTCAGTACCGACTAGGTACCGAAGTCGGTACTTTTGACAACACTACACATGACACATGCTTGCTAAACAGTGATAATTCCAAAAATCTGACACTTTCTACGTCATCTTCTCATTTTTACGCATTTTGTGTGGAGTGCGTTCACTCATCGAGCACACTTCCTGTCTGTCACACCCACTGAAAGCAGCATTTCTTCAGTTTCTCGTCTTGTTCATGCTTGTTCTTTTGACTTTCCTCCTGATTTAGGGGCTTCAGAAAGGTCCAGGTTCGCATTGGGCAGGTCCTAATGGAGACCGGACTCTCTCTTCCAGTGGTTCGGCCGACGGTGGCCCTCACAATCAGGTTGGACATTCCGCCACGACTCCCTCGGAGCCAGCTGTCAATCATCTGTCCTCCACGTCCTCCCCCGCTTCTTCCTCATCGCAAACGGCTACCTCAGGTGCGCCACACGGCACCGCCCTGACCAAAGAGAGCGCCGCCCTACAGGGCAACGGTTCCACTGCCACCAACCACCACAGTCCCGAGCGCACGCCCACTTCCACGTCCGGCTCGCCGGCAGCCCCTTCCGCAGACAATCCGCAGCTCTCGGCCCTCCTCGGGGGCAAGGAGAGTCCTGCCGCGAGCTCTAGGGTGAACCACGTCCACCCCGGCACCACGCTAACGGCACCAGGCAGTTCGACCGCTTCTTCGCCCGCCTCCGCCCTGTCTGCCTCTTCAGCGTCACCCCGCTCCGTAGAGCCCGCGGCCAGCCTTAACAAGCCAGGCTCTGCGGCGCCGGGACTGCCGCCCACCGTCACCGTTAACGGAAGTGGAGGAGGAGCTTGTTCGGAAGACTCTCAAAGCCCGTTGAAGGTGGAGCCGCCGGAGCTTTGCATCAAAGCGGCCGCGCCTCACAGACCGCCGCACTCGTCCTCTACCGTCTCCATTTACCCGACATCCGCAGACGTCCTGAAGGCCTGCAGGTACGTTCAGCTCCTGTGGCCATTTGCATAAACTGCTTAGACTAGTCTTACAACTTAGTCTTCTATTCTTTAAAACTGGCAGTTACATAAAAAGGTAGATTTGTCTGATAAGAATCCAAATGGTATATCTGGTTACCCCTTGACTAGCTGCTAGTTGGCCAAACTAATTCTTAAGTCACAAGCTGAACATAGTGGCTATGATTGTCCAGCTGGGGTTTACTGTAAGAATCGTGTCCCTTCTTTGTTTTAGTGCCACCTGTTGAGTGGGAATGATCAGAATCCGTTTGTTTTTACACACATAGACAAACCTATAGAAAATTGTGATTGACTAGAATGGCTGATCAAACATTTTTACTGGAACTCAAAGTCTGGGCACAGGCCTAAACCTTACCATGGGTCACAATCAGAGGTGGGTAGAGTATCCAAAAACTGTACTCAAGTAAAAGTACAAGTACTTATAGAAATATTTACTCAAAGTAAGAGTGAAAGTAATAATAAGAGTAAAGTATCCAATGAAAATCTACTCAAGTAGCTTGTTACTAGTTACTTTGTAACCATATATATATGTATATAAATGTAATACACACAACAATACAATAGCATCTTATTATTTGGATAGATATTTAAATTATTGTTTAAATTAGATATATTTGCAACAAACACAGAAGAGACGAGCATTATTTCTGGCATCTGTAACCCGAATATCATTGCATGTCCTTTACTTTGTATAACGTAGCCTAGGCTATACAGCTACATTTGAAAGAAGAGAGAAAACTCTTTACATGTGCTCGCGCTCACAACCGCTGAACATCACACAAACAATGATCAAATGCACATTGACGGATCTTCCGTCTGTTCTCCAAAATGTAATCAAATGTATATTTCTGCAGATGCGTGTAACCGTCTTGAAAATGAACGCCTTTGCGTTGACGAACAGGTCGCCGGCACCGCCACTCCACAAATGACCAATACTCTCTAAACAATAGCTTATCTAATGTATATATTAAGATATAAGCTATGTCCATAAAGAGTGATTCATTTGTGAACGGGGCATCGTTCATGAAAAAACGGCGTGCTTGGAATAAACGATGTATTTCTTAACATGTACAGTACTGCATTAAAATAAAGTAACGAGAGGAGCATCGCCCAACGTAGCAAAGTGAAAGTACAGATTTTTCATTCGAAATGTACTCGTTAAAGTAAAAGTACCCACATTTAAATCTACTCTAAAAGTACACATTTTCCAAAAAACTAAAGTAAATGTACTTCGTTACTACCCACCTTTAGAGTCGCTGTATTAATATTGTAGTTTGTAGGGGCAGTCGTAGCCTTGTGCTTAGAGAGTCAGACTGGTAACCCGAAGGTTGGGGTTTTGATTCTCAATACCAGCAGGAAATGACTGAGGTGCCCTTGAGCAAGACACAGAGCCTCCAATCGCTCCCCGGGTGCCAGAGCAAAAATGGCTGCCTGCTGCTCTGGGTGTGTGTCCACTGTTTGCAGTGTGTTGTGTTTTCACTGCTCCTAATGTGTGTGTGCACTGTCTGGATGGCTTAAATGCAGTGGACATTTCTGAGTATACCATATTTCACCTTCACTTACAGTGAACTACACCGCATGTTCCTCTTTCAGCTCTAACAGGTTTTAAAATATTGTTGGAATAAATGACAAACTCAGAGAGCTACATGTGCCGTAACTCTGTATTGATCGGTTTAGTTGTTTCACTTTGAGTTGCTGTAGCTTTTGACATGCTTTCTGATGGGATAGGACACTGACGGTGATCTGAAACAAGCACATCTGCAATACACACGCATGCATGGGAAAGCGGAGGAGACTTCCTTTGAGAATGTTGTATGCGCAAACAGAAATATGTACTATATTTTGAATGATGTCACACAGTGTGCTTGCACAGACAAACAAATGCAGACAAAATTTGCAATCACATTTTAATTCTGACCTCAGTGAGCTGCTGCGGTTGTTGAGAATTTGATCAAAGTTTCGGTTACAATTCATTTTGATTTGTTGTACTCTGCAGAAATACCATAATACCATGTTCATTTACAGGAATCTTGGGAAGAACGGTCTGTCGAGCAGCAGTTTCCTGCTGAACAAATGTCCACCACCGCGACTCCCTCCTCCGCCCGCGCCGCCTCTGGCTAAAGACAAACTCAACCCACCGACTCCCAGCATCTACGTGAGTCGCACACACGGAAACATTAAACACTGCGTGTGATTGATGCATGTGTTTATAAATGTTTGTTCATGTTTCAGTTGGAAAATAAAAGAGACGCCTTCTTCCCTCCGCTGCACCAGTTCTGCACCAACCCGTCCAACCCAGTCACCGTCATACGCGGCCTGGCCGGAGCCCTCAAACTAGGTCAGAGCTGACCCTTAGCCTCTCTCTCTCACACACACACATACACACACACACACACAAACACACGTACGTGATCACCTGAAAGGCCAAATGTGGATTCTTGGTGGGAGCGACGCACTTCTCTGCAGTTTCCATGGCAACTAGAAAACAGATTGAAACTTGCTTTGCCGTCCATTGTTGAAAAGAATTCAAGGACGTTTGCTGGATGAAATGCAAAATTCTCTGACTGATTTACAGCTCGCACTAGTATTGTCAAGCCGTGCTAGTGAAGCTTTTCTCTGTTGTACTTGGTCTGCCACATTATCAAATCAGATTTTAGGTGCTATATTATCATATTTCGACCTTTTTTACTGTCATAGCAGAGCGTATTTTGAAGTGGATCTTGCAGTTTAAAGCATTTAAAGCAGTGGTTCTCAGAAGGGGGCCTCAAGATGACTCAGTGATTAAAACTATTAAAAATCAAGATATTTCTTAGTATTTGGTTATTTTTTTGTTACAAATAAACATTTTTCTAGTTATGCCAAGCTCTAAAATATTTCATCAGGTAGATATTGTGAGTGGAGGGCCTTCAAATATTGTTGTGGACAATGGGGGTTCTTGAAACTGTATTGGCAGCTTGAAGTTTGTTGCAGCCTCAATAACGGTTACATACAGCTGGACATTTGTGCACCTGCAAAGATGATGTTTCTGACTGTAATAGTCATTCACACTGAACAATTACGTTCTCTCTCTCACTGTAAAGCTGCTTTAACACAATCTGCATTGTAAAAAGCACTATATAAATAAAGGTGACTTGACACGGACACTGTTCGTTTACAGAAGGCGTGTTTACTGGACGTGCTCATGTTTGTGGTCCTCATCTGTAGGGCTGTAAGGTGAAGCTGTGTTCTCTGTCTCTGTAGATTTGGGCTTGTTCTCCACGAAGACTCTTGTAGAGGCGAACCCTGAGCACCTGGTGGAGGTGCGGACGCAGCTGTGTCAGCCGGCCGATGAGAACTGGGACGCCAGCGGCCTGAGGAAGCAGTGGCGCTGCGAGAGCAGCCGTTCTTACACCACTATCGCCAAATACGCGCAGTACCAGGCCGCGTCCTTCCAGGAGTCGCTGCGGGTAAGACGCTCACAAACAGACTACAGTAAATTAGCACTAACGTAATGATCGTTTGCGTGTGGCATTTTGCATAGTAAGTGACTGTGTTTGTGTGCTTTCAGGAAGAGAATGAGAAGAAGGGGCAGAAGGAGCTGTCGGACTGTGAAATGACGTCATCGGAAACGTGAGTTTGGCGCGTCTAATAACTGTCCTTTAGCTGCGCTGATGCAAACCTGCGCTTACTCGCTTCATTCTGCTCAGTGTTTCCAGGAGGCGGAAAGCTCCTTTCAAACAAGTCAAGTTTGGGACCAACATCGACGTCTCTGATGAAAAGAAGTGAGTCTCGGGCGCATGTTGTCTGTCTCCCCTTTGTTTTTTGTATATTGTAAGTGATTTAACAAGCATCATAGTGTCTCATTTATTGTCAAAAGCCGAGTGTTTGTTTGTGCCAGCAGTGATTTCAAACTGAGAACGCAGATATGAGAATGACACAATCTGTCTGAACTTTGTATTTGTGAGGGAAGAGTCCATGTCCAGTCCTGTTTCACTAGTGCAAACACCTCAGTTGAATGAGTGCTAGTTAAGCGTGAGGCCGGCTGTTGACTGCGCTGCTCCCCCTGCAGGTGGAAGCTGCAGCTGCAGGAACTGAGTAAGCTGCCTGCGTTTGCTCGCGTGGTGTCTGCAGGTAACCTGCTGAGTCACGTGGGCCACAGCATTCTGGGTATGAACACTGTCCAGCTCTTCATGAAGGTCCCGGGGAGCAGAACTCCAGGTGAGAGCCGCTGATGTTAGACATTCGAGCTTCAGAAGTCCAGTCAAATGAATCCGTCACAGTGGGACACATGACACATCTCTCTGCTCATGTTTAGGGCATCAGGAGCACAATAACTTCTGCGCCGTCAACATCAACATCGGCCCGGGTGACTGCGAGTGGTTTGCCGTGCCGGAGCCGTACTGGGGAGTGATGAGTGAATTCTGTGAGAAGTATGTGACGTTTCAAACCCGCACAGCCCTCGAGGACGACTGTAGTCAAAGTTTAAAGTGATGCTTCACCCAAAAATGAAAATTGTCATCATTTGTGTTTCGAAGAGAAATGTCAGTCTTGTTTGGCATGACATGTCAGTGAGTAAATTTAAGATATATTTAATGAAATCGGAGAGATTTCTGTCCCTCCAGTGACGGTCTGTTCACCCAAAACTCTGACGCTTCAAAACGTTCATAAAGAGATTGTAAAATAAATCCATATGAATGGAGTGCATTAATCCAAGTCCTCTGAAGAGACACGATCGCTTTATATGAGCAGATTAAATTTTAGCATTGATCATCAGTAAAAGAAAGCTCAAATGTACTTGTAAGAACAAACTTCATTGGTTCCTGCAGAAGCTCAAATGTGCCGCGAAACACACGAGAATGAACTTCATCTGCGTTCGTTCGATGATTCATGTTTATATGTGAATAAAAGCCTAAATTAAATTAAGTGATTTATATAAAGTGGTCGTGTCTCTTCAGGAGACTTGGATTAAACCGCACCTTTAATCGGGTTTCTTTTATGAACGTTTAAGCATCAGTTTTTTGAACAAACTTTCACTGGAGGAACAGAAATCTCTTCTGATTTCATGAAAATATCTTCATTTGTGTTTCTAAGATGAATGAAGAGACTTATGGGTGAAATAAGAAATGACATGAGGGAGAGTAAATGATGACCATTTTCATTGTTGCTTGGACTAACACTTCATTCATGAAGCGGATCTTAAATGGCTTCTGTTGTCAGTCCTTGGAATGATGTGCAAGTGTCTCTTCTGATGACCTTTTGCAGGAACAACATCAACTTCCTGAAGGGTTCGTGGTGGCCGAATCTAGAGGATTTGTACGAGGCTAACGTGCCGGTGTACCGGTTCATCCAGCGGCCTGGAGATCTGGTTTGGTTGAACACAGGAACGGTCCACTGGGTCCAGGCCATCGGCTGGTGCAATAACATTTCTTGGAACGTGGGCCCTCTTACTGGTGCGTAACCTACATGACCGTACATGTGTTGTGTTTGCTGTGGTCCGCTGTCATGTGACTGTTGCGTTTGTCTGCTTCCTGCAGCGTATCAGTACAAGCTGGCCGTCGAACGTTATGAGTGGAACAAACTCCAGAGTGTCAAATCTATGGTTCCCATGGTGCATCTGTCCTGGAACATGGCGAGGAACATTAAAGTGTCCGACCTCAAGCTGTTTGAGATGATCAAGTGAGTGAAGTTTCCTGTCAAACTGCATCCGATCTGGCCGATCCGATCTGGCTTTGAGCGGTAATTAATCTCTACGGTTAACAGGTTCTGTTTGCTGCGGACGCTCAAACAGTGTCAGGCGATAAAGGAGGCGCTGGTGGCTGCTGGGAAGGAGACGATTTGGCACAGAAGAAGCCGAGATGAACCGGCCCATTACTGCACCATCTGTGAGGTGAGTCCTGGATTTGACGGCAGAATAACTTGCCGTTCTCGTCGGACGATGTGCTGAAATCACCTTGGCTCTTGTGCTGAATTGTTCCAGGTGGAGGTCTTTAACCTTCTCTTCGTGACGAGCGACAGTTATTCCCGGAAGTCCTACGTGGTCCACTGCCAGGATTGCGCTCGGAAGGGCAGCAGCGAGCTGGAGGGTTTCGTGGTGCTGGAGCAGTACCGGATGGACGATCTCACGCAGGTTTACGACCAGTTCTCATTAGTAAGTCATTTTGCTTTTATGCCATTCTTGTGCCAGGGTGTGTCCGTTTGCTCGTACAGCCAAAACAGATGAACAGCAGATTAAAGGTCACTAAATACGATAACTATAACGACAAAGCTTTTTTTTTTTTTTTTTTAAGGCCACGTTCACACAGCAGCAGAATACGGTTGTCAGTCCTGTATTTGAGCCCTTAACACATTCACACACAGTTTGTTTATTTACGGAGTGACGATCGCATTCTATAACCAAACCCGTAAATTTTCAGCTCTGCACAAACGCGTCTGCCGTGTGTTGGTAGAGACGGAGAGATGAGCTGAGTGTCGTCTGAACGCTTCAGATCCGGTCACTGTTCGGGAGCGTCTCCCGTCAGTTTTGTGTTCTCAGACGCTCCGCTCTCCACACCGATATAAATGCTGCTGTCGGTTAATGAAGATTTGACGGATCGCAGCTCGATTGGACTTGTCAAAAGTGATTAGACTTCAGTTTATTAGTGTGTTCACTGTTGCTATGGTTACTGGTAAGAGAATGCAGCTTGACTCCCGTTGCGCGTTCACACAGACAGTATAGACGCTACTGTAAGCTGCCGTGTGAACTAGGGTGGGACACGATATCGGTAGGCCGATATATTGTCATCCTTCTCTGTGCGATACGAGAATCGATATGATGGTGCCAAATATCGATAAAATAAGTCTCTCTAAATGGATTTCTCTTCTCAAGGCGGTGCCCAACACATGAATGAGGGAAACGTGAACACAAGTTAACTAGCCCAAGTTAAAGAGGTTTTTAACGGGATGGCGGACCGCAGTGCGAGTAAAATAATAGATGCCCCAGCCACGCTTGAGCTCAAAGTCTGGACGCACTATAGGCTTTTATTCCATTGATGTGACTAGCGTAGACATCTTTGACGTTCTTCACCGAGCGCTTGCACAGATACAGATGGGAGCGTTTGAAAGCAGACGTCTATCAGCGAATCACTAATATATCCACTGATAGATGATTGCTTTCAAACGCTCCTGTGTGAATCTGTAAGCGCTCGGTGAAGAGCCTCAAAGATGTCCGTTTACAGTGTTTTAGAAGCGTTGATCATTATAGCCAATCACAGGCATCTATGTTGAGCACGTGAACACAGTGACCAATCAGAGGCGTTTAAAAATCCACTCAACAGCACTCAAAATGCTAGTTTATACTGGTATCGTCACATTTTTAACATTTTAAAATACCCAAGTCTGTACCTTTGACAACACTAATCCCGGGGTTATTTTAAGAAAGCTGGTAAACGCTGAGGTGTTCCCAGGGTTAAATAAGAGGTTGGTGATTTTTTTAATTTATTTTTTTTATTTATTTTTTTTTTTTTTTACGTAACAGGTTTATATAAATTGAGCCGATAAGCAGTTAACTGAGGCTAAATGTGTCAGTTTACATGCAAAAAGTATAAGTATAAAATGTTTAATTTACTTAAAATGTTAAATTTAATTTACAGACTGAAAAACTTTTGTGCTGTTTTCCAACAGTTTGGATTTTAATACAGAGACAGAACCTGCACTTAACCTTTTCACTGCCATTTTGTTATTATAGTTAGATATCGTGATGTGTCATTATGGGATCGTCTACCAGAGCTGGGTAGTAACGGATTACATTCAATCTGGATTACTTAATCGGATTCCAAAAATCAAGCACTTGTAATTAGAGTAAACTGCTTTTTAAAATACTCATAATCAGTCTACGGTTTTAGATTTATTTTTTTAGGTTTATATTTTATCATAATAAACCTGCTGCTTATATACGTTTGTGATTCAAGTTTTTACAGCGGTGAGGGGAAATATAGATTAAATATGAATATACATATGTGAATATAAATATGTGATATATTGTAATGATGATGAATAATAATTATATATATGAAATATAGATGAAATATTTGATGTAGCAGTGATACTGCTGTGAAGTTCATGTTTTTCAATATTTGTTTTTGTAATGTTGCAGTTTTCTAAATTTACTTAAGTAAAAATGTTTTAAAATCATAAGATGTGATTGTATTATTCAGTGTTACTATCAGCAAACACTGACAGGTACATTAGTGTCAGTATTTTGAAGTATTAACT
>NC_090241.1:37670640-37703140 GCF_024489055.1 Chanodichthys erythropterus
TAGCTTTTTGTATGGTAGATAGCGATTTTACGACGACTTTGGATGGCAAAATCTACAAAAAAATATTTGTAATGTGAAGAATTAGGTGATATATATAATTTTTTACTGCTTTTATGTTTTACCTGTCTTGTTATTTTGACACCATGTTCGATATTTTGTTTCTTAGGTAAGAAAATGGAAAAAATTGTGGAAAAAACATAACAGCCAAGTCACAAAGAAAAATGGGTTGCACATAGAGTAAGGAATAAAGTTTAAACTGTCTGTGTTTTTTCCTTCCTCGTTTGTTTCTAATCCTGATGTACATTTACACTATTTATAAATACATATTTATTGCTTGAAGATATTTGTGGATGGAATGCTGTTATTTTTCCCAGAGTACCTGCCATTAAATTTGAAGGAGTTTGGTCATTTAAACTACTCCTGCATTTTCTATATAGAATTAAACTGCTTAGTAAGCATTGTACAGAAACTATAAAATTGTTTTATTGTTTGAAGAATGTTTTATGAGTTATTAAACAAGTTGTCAACATTTTCATGCACTTGTGTTGAGTATGTGAAGATACGTGAAAGTCCTTGTTTATGAAAGCGTCGCATCTCTTTTTATTGAACATGGCGACTCTTAAAACGTACATTCCCCCGTAGCCATTAAATTTTTTTGTTTTTGGGCACGACCTGCAGAAGGGTTAGCAGTGACGTGTTCGGTAATTCAGCCAAACTTGAGTAACGTTTGTTTACACTCATGAGGTCGGTTACTATTGAACAGGCTTTGAAACCTCCAGAAAGGTTAAAGTTCATCAGCCTCTCGTGTCATGTCTTCCACTGACAAATATTTACAAATGGACTCGATGTTTACGTCAAACCGCTGACGTCCAGCATGTCTGCTTGTTAAATGACGCTCTTAATGCATGCTCCTCGTCTGCCCAAATTCACCTGTCGGCTGAGAAGTCGCTGCAGGAGCCACTGACGTCTCTGACGTGTGTTCATGAGCGCATCTCGTGCGTGAAGCTTTCGCTGCGTCAGTAATGGCCTCTATTGCGTAAGAATCCCTTCGTTTCCCTCTTGTTTGTAGTTTTCACAATCTGCTGTTCAGAGTTTCAGCTTTCCGTTAATTTAACTGCAGTCAGCAGCAGGAGAGCTTCATCGTCCCGCCTGCATCTGCTCCGCTGGAGGCCTGACGCTCGTGTGTGTGTGTGTGTGTGTGTGTGTGTGTGTGACACTGGTATCACAGTAGCGCACGCGAGTTGAAAGAGTTTCTTCTGTTCGGCTCTCAAATGACACATTGCTGATGGACACTGAATGATGTCAAATATTCTCGTTTCACATTGACAAATATCTCCTCAGACAGACTGACCATGTCCAAACTTTATTGAATCATTTACAGACTGACACTGTTACACATCTCTAAACGTTCTTCATGACCAAACGCCTCCGTCGGTAAGAAGTGACTCTGAAACCCAGCAGACAATGTAGCTGTAATTTGACAAACACAGATCTCTACACTGTATGCCAGGTTCAGAGTCGCATCAGGCCTGTCCCATGCTCCTGTTTGTTTTCCTCCACCATCTGGATTTAGTTGTAATGTTGTAACGTGCCGCTCCATCACATCAGACAGACAGGCGGCCGTCCGAGACCCAGTAGCCAGATGTAGCTGCTGACGGGCCGACAGGACCTACACTGACTACTGAGCAAAGGATGGACGCCTCAATGGTGTCGCCTCTGCTGCCTCGCTTCGGTCCCGCAGCCTAGACAGAAGGTAGATAACTTGGTTAACGAGATTGATGTGATTGAATGGACAACACTGATGCTAATGTCATCGGTCAATGAAAGGAGACGAGTGGAGTTCATGAGATCTGCCTGTGCAGAGAATGCTGCCAAAACAGGTGCATTAATCTCAGCTGGTTGTATAATAGCCTGGAAGTGAGATGTGGCCTGGAAAATGAGTTCAAACAGACGCCGCGGCCTCGGGGACTGACCATGGAAAGTTAAACAGGACGGGAGCGTTCCCGATTAGGAGCGCTGACTCATGCGGTCGGGTCAGCGTGGAGTACGTCACGCGCGGCTCTGGAACCCTGACGCACACCTATGAACAAATGACCTTTATTATTTCCTAACTGTTGAATTATCAGTGATGACGGAAGCTTGTCATCTTGACCTCATCCATGCCGTCCTTCTCGTTTGGTCACATGACTGACGTGTGACGGCTCTATTTCCACTCGCAGCATCTCCTGTTTCCATGATGTCACATGACACACCAAGTTTCCATGATTTGGCAGGACGAGGGCTGGACGCCAGTGAGCGTGACGCTGCTGTCATTTGTGCCGTCCGTCAGCAAATGCTTTGTCACACAATCGCACACTCTTGTGAGGTTAGATGGAGGACGTCCCTCACTGTCCCTCTCCCATCTCCTCCCTAATGACCTGCGTGTGACCTGAGGACAGACAGGAAGCGTTTCAGTTTAAAGTAGAGGGTTTGAGCTCCTTTCGTGTCTCTCTGTCAGTGTGTGACAGCTGCTCTTGTTGGCTAACTGGAGTTTCCGATGTTTTCAGGGATCGAGACGGTTTCAGCTCAGTAGTTGTGCACATTTCTTATCTTACAACTCTGTTTTACTCTGACAGATCTTCACTAACTGCTGATAAAGGCTGCAGTGGTAATGGCGTGTGTCACATTTTAAGATGGCATGTTGAGCCGTGGTGTCATATTTCACTATAGACAGAGAGGAGTGGAACTGGCCAATCAGAGCGCTCGTCCCTGCAGCCCATTCATAAAAGCATGCGTCACCCTTCACCTACATGCTGCCTCTCTCTCACTTTCCTTCTCTGCCGCTGCTGGCGTGCTTCGGCCGTCACCCGCCATTACACAGAGAACAAGGACAAAACACAATGGCGACGCTGCAGCCGGTGTCACTGCTGGCAGATACCGGCTGCAAACTGAGAAGAAGCCGATGATGAACGTGTGCATGAACATATGAGGAAGATGTTTGCATCAGCTGCTGTTACTGGTTGCCATTCCTTTTGAAGTTTTCATAGTTTGCCTGAAAAGGGCCCAAATTTTATATGTACCTTAAACTGCATGAAAGATTATTACACCAGATTTTGAGTTTAGCGTGTCCAGTTCATGTTCCATGAGCTTCATGAGATTGCTACACGAGTTCACCTGGATCTTTCCGGCGCGATGGCGAACGCACGATCACGTCCTGCAGCAGACGAGGCGAGATGCTTCCGTCCGTCAGGTGGAAGCTGATATTTCACAAACGCAGCGGCACGTGTGTTTCGGAGGGTGTCGGATGCTTTTTCTCATCCGTGAGGACGGCCTCTTCCCTTGCTTTTTTCTGTTCCTCGCTTTTCTCTCCTTTCTCTTCTACCCATTCTCTCTCTCTCGTCTGACCCTAAACCTGTTCCTCGCTGGCTATCTTGAGTCCGCAAACAATTGCACAATCGTAACGTGACACGAGATACCTGTTTGAAAACCTCCTGTTTTCCACTCACTCAGTTGCTCCTCAAGTGTTTTTCTCCTCATTCCCAGCGAGTCCGGTGTGAAGTGCTGGTGTCTTTCAGGGAAGCGGTGCTGGAATTTCACCCTCTCACCCTGTGAAAGCATGAAGAAGCAGGTTAAGGTTAGTCTTTGTCGGCATCCATCTTGAGTTTAATGAGTAATCTGCTTCAAAGGGCTGCCGGTGAGGCAGGTGCCGTCAGACCCGACCGCTATCGGTCCACGAGCACACTCCTGTTTTCATTTTGTTTGCTTCACATTACGTACTTTAGCACACTCCTCCATTTTTCCATCACAAAAATGTGTCACAAGTCACATTGTACTTGTCTGGCACCATAAACCATGATGACATTGCAAAATGTAGTACTCACATTCCAGTCCAGCGGAAACCTCCCGCCTGCCCCTTTTATATCTCCAACTTTTCCTTCATTCCTGTCCTCCAGCTTCCCCTTATTCCTGTCCTGATCCGTTCTTCTCTCCCCTTTTTACTCCCACGCTGTAATCGAGTCACATGTTGCCGGTCTGGCCCCTTTAAAGAGAGGTGGGAGCTCGGGTGGGCGGCACCACTCGATTCTGACCTATCGTGTCAGCGGGGCGGAGCTTACTGTGGCATTTTTCTCAATGGGAAGGTCAGAGATGCCATTCATTGAGACACAAAGGAATGTCATTTGCTGTAGCTGTGCTGGAGAAACTCCTCGTATATAAATGAGATGAGAATTATAATAGTATTCAAATAAATTAGGCAGATTAGTAATAATTGCAGTACAAAACATGCCAATTCATTAGAATGAGACATTGAGTTCTAGAACATCCAGTCTTTCCAACGCAATCCCACTCAATAACACACACACACACACAGAGGCCTGTCTGTCAATCTGATCCACTAAATCAGGTTTTCAGCAACATTTTTTATTATGTAGAAACTGTGTAATAACAGCAATAGGACGCTTGAGGTGGTGTAATATATTCTGACTGACAGCCTTCAGCTACAGTCACTCACAATTTAATGCTTAAACATCTTTTAACAGTTTATACATCTACAGTTTATACGTTTAAGGTCAGGATAAGCGGCTGCTGTAGACTGCAGTTCTAGTTAAACTAGTTCATGATGGTTTTCCTGAATGATTCTGGCGTAGCGCCTACAAAGTGTCTCCTATGATTTCATACTAATGGATGCTTCATTAGAGTCTCTAAATGATTTTCTTCGACTGCTCCTGTAAACCCATGATTCTCTGTGTGGGCGACAGCGTCTGTGTATGTTTTTGCAAAATATATTTATGAAGATGCACTCAAATGCATAGTATGGGCTAATGAATGTCTAGTATGATCAAAAGCTTTTATTATTGGTTAGTGGTAAATATAATCATTTGAATTGCTTGTATCTGAATGATTTTCACTGAGCTTGTGTCCTATGATTCTTCAGCCAGTGTAAGCAGATATCTAAACACTTGTCTGGTGTTTTTCACACTGAGATTGATTTCTACTGGATGAATCTGTTCAAACATGTTCAGTGAATCAAAAGAGTCAAACATTCATCATGAGTGTTGCCATATCTAGCATTAACTTATAGTAATTAATTGAGGCCACAGAATATTGTAAGCTGATTTACAGTTATTGTAGTCTAACAATAAGCAAATGTCACCGCAGTAAAAATGCATAATGCAGCAATCATTTTGATCAGGTGTTCCTAGGACCTGATTAAACTGTAATGATGGAGTTGACTCCTTTTGATACAGGAAGTATAAACGCAATTACTTAAAATCATATAAAAATATATAACACACCAAATGAAAGACCTTCAGGACGAGGACAGGCTGTAATTGTGGCCGATTTAATAAATGTTTTCATACATACCTAACTGCGAGGATAAGTAGGGAAGCGTCTGTAAAACCATATTTTTACAGCGAACCGTTTCTTTCTGACAGAAAGTCTCCAGGTCTCAATAGTAGATTGTAAGTGCACTGGACATTACAATATTTTAGGCGACATATGCGCGTCCACGCTCGCGACACAATCGAACCCGATAAAAAAAAAAAATACAGCGCGCGACCGTGTTCTCGCGGCGCGCCTCCGTCGCGACTTTCCAGCAACGGCGAGTTCAACACAACCTCGAACCCTCTGCTTTATCAGCCACGAGCCCGTGTGTGCATGTCGAGTCCATCGACGGTTTTGATCATCAACAGTAATGATGTAACGTTAGCCTACGGAAGATAAAACGGATCTGAACGACAAACGTAATGAAATGAACATTCACCTCTGCTGCTTCACCTTCATTAACGTGAACGCGACTGTTTCCCCTCGAACTTCTGCTGCTGAAACTAGAGAGAGAGAAAAACACGAGTTTAAAGTCCTGCAGCAGCGCGCGCGCACAGTCTCATTACATATTCATGTTTCTGATATACATATATATAATATGTATGTCATCTGGAGTGATTTCTGGAGCTCTCGGATCATCAGAGATAGTGTCTTCAGCTGAAAGATTGTGAAGTTACAGAATCACATCACCTGCTGCACTTCCCAGAAATCAGATTCTCTTCTCAGTTTTTCTTTCTCTTGCATCGTTTTCTGTTCCTGACTCTGGAATCACAGACTTCATGAAGTCTTTCACACGGTGTCATGACTGAATCCATCTCACACACACAAAAACAAAGATCTTACCTGAGACATCAGCACTAACACATATCATCCCATTTACTTTCCACATTTTTCTTCTTCCTTTCACTGCCCTCTATTTCTCATTTTTTCTTTTTCTCTTGTCATCCTTTACTGGCATGATCTGTAGTGAGCTGCGTTCTACATGCAGACGTGTTTCTCACCATGATATAAAATCACTTGTTCTGTCAAGCGTTTCTCTCTCTCTCTCTCTCTCTTATTCACACAAGTGATCAATCGGCAGGCAGTGAACAGGCTTAACTCCATATACCTCTCCACCCCCGTGTGTGTGTGTGTGTGTGTGTGTGTGTGTGTGTGTGTGTGTGTGTATGTGTGGACCCCTGCCTACACACTCTCTCAAGGGCTCTCAGCCCCCAACACACTCACAAATAGCCTGATTCACACTCAACGTACACATACAACAGCACATTTACACCGACAGCCGCCCACGAGAGCACTTCCATCCCTACATCGCCCGTCTAATGGAGCCGCGGCGGAGGACGGCCCCAGCTAATTATGTTTCACCCTCCATTAATTAATAGAGGCATTATCTTACACAGGCTTTAATGCGTTTCGGTGAACGTTACGCCGTCACGTCTAATCGCTGACTTTGTCTGTAGCCCTTCCCTATCAGACTTGGCGTCCGTTCTCTCTTCAAAGCGAGCAGCTTCACCAAGTGTCAGGATCATTGAGGTCAAATCAAATTAGAATAAATTAAGTGTTTCTGTTTCACCAGAGAAGCGTGAAGAGCGGAGCCGCCTTCAACCTGCCAGCAGCTGCATGTTTCGCCGCAGGACTAAATAAAGCAGCCGCAGATTTAGAGCTGAACTCCAGCACAGATCTTTGGCTCGGGAAACGATTCTCCGTGACTCATTTCGGCCATGAACCCTAACAGGCTCAGATCACATGTGAAACTCGTTTGATTCTTAACATGAAGTTAGTCCGAAAAACATCATCAGTGTCCGTTTAGTGCGACACGTCAGCGTTCATTAGCATTCTGGTGCTGGTTAACATTAAAATGTTGAGTGGGAGACGAAGAATGAATGTTGTCGCTCCACACTTCAGACTGCAGGGGAGGAGAACTAGTCAACTTACAGTCGCTTTTAAATAATTACCAACCCTGATAAGAGGAGAACAACTCAGAGAACGCTTTCAGAAGACAGACATTATTAAGAGTGTGAAAGTGAGCAGAAAGTGGGATGGGATCTGTTGTCGCCCTAATCAGTCTATCCGTCTTCCCGTACACCTGCTCTGTGTCTCTCGGAGGAGAGACTCTGAATCTCTGGATGTCGAGTGTCTGAGCAGCGCTTTCCTGCTTCTGTCTCTGCTGCAGGTTTTGAAGGTTGCTTTTGCTGTTGTGATGGACACAGGGCTTCTCACATGGCTGAAGGGTGTAGTGTGTGTGTGTGTGTGTGTGTGTGTGTGTGTGTGTGTGCATACGGCCCGTGGGTGTGTGTGTGGGCGACTGTGTAGGCGTATGTGAACCTGACTCACGGTTCAGTCTGCTGTAGAGGCAAAACAACACAATAAACACAAAGTACACATTCGCTGAAGCATCGCTCTGATTGGACCAATTATAGTACTCATGATAGCCTCAAAAATATGAGCAAATAAATCTTATTTTGCATGATTATTTTAATGTTACGAATGAACATAACATTATTAAGAAAGGAAAGAAGAAAAAGAGGAAGACGTCTTCTATTTGTTAATTTCATGTCTATTAGTAGCAGACCTACTAGTTTACTCTTAACATTTGAATATAGGAATTGAATTATACTGATGTTAATGAATTAAATGCTTGATGTTTCTCAAAATGACCCCATTTTTCATGCATAACCGTGTTTTTTGCGGGGTCTCGCTGTGGCAGCTTTGTAGGTTTGAGTGAATTTGAGTGTGTTTGAGTGAGGAATTATACAGGATTGTGTGGGCGTTCGCTGGCATGAAGCCGACGCTGCGAGAGAATGAGAGGTGGCGACGAGATCGAGCTTTATTCATCCCAACAAACTACTGACACGTAGAGACAGTGGAAATAGTGTTCAGAGTTCAGAGCAGATTGAATCTGCTTTTCTGCTCATTTCAGGGAAAGTGGATCTTGCCTTTCTGAGGGTTTAGAGCTCGTTTCCACTGCTATTATATCTCAGATGTGGCATGCTGAGCTCAATGTGAGGTTAGTCGTCCGCTGGGACTAGCGCTTCTGTCGCGCCGTGACCTTGATTGGCAGGAAGCTACAGGACTCACTCAAAGATTACTGCAGAAACCATGGCAACCCAGAGTAGTGTAAATGAAGCGCAGCTCAGAAGGACGAATGTGCGCGTCGAGGTCCCATGAGCCCTGATGATGAACTCAAGTCATGAAGTCATGTGCTTCCTTCAGTGTTCGGAACATCTGTAGCAACATCGCTAGTCCTAAAAGAAAGCTATAGCTCTCATGACCGGAAATGTTAGAAATGTCAAAGTGCAGTTGTGGAACAAACCAGCCCTGTTGAGTTCAGAAGGAGAGCAGCTTGTGAAGTTTGAATTTCAGAACTGTGACAGTCTGGAGATGCTCGGCCCTCTCTTTGTCGCCAGGCAACAGAGCAGCGTTATCATGTTGCCGAGGCTGTCGTCCCCACAAACACGTACAGTTGCCTTTGAGGTGCTTTCTGCTGATACAAACATGTTTACAGAGATTCCCTGTTGTTATGTTTCATCTAAATGTCATATCTGGTGACAGTCCAAATTCAGCATGAAACTGATCAGAGGCTGACAGGACCTTTTAGCTGGGATTTGTGACTGTTGCTGTAAATTCACAGCTGATTTTAACTCTTCTCATGCCTTTCACCTCAGGGTTACTCAATTCAGTGAAGCTGTGACCATTCGTTTGGGGACGGGCGACGGTGGGCAGGAGCGCGTGGGTTTGTGATGGCCGATCGCAACGACGATCTGGCCTTGACACGATTCTTTCACGTTCTTACATTTGTTAGTAAATGCATTTTCAGTTCCCAGCATTAGTGACCTTCCCTTGTGGTGCAGCAGCTGCTTCTGCTTGTGTCTCTGTGACTCACGAGCGTCTCCTTTATCCTCCATCATCGCTCTCCTCTTTTCCTTCAGCACTGATGGAGGTGGATGACAGCCATTGGAGGTGTCTCCATCTTTTTTATTCTATAACTCTCTTTTTACTCACACACACACACACACACACACACTCAAAAGCTCCCATAAGCGAGCAGAGATCAGTGTGTTGAAGAGGTTTGGAGAATATCAGTGGTGTCATTTGGATATTCTGGCGAGATCTGAGTGCTGATGAATAGTCATGAGTCGACGCCTCTGCAAACTGTCCCTGCTGCTGTCGGGAAGAAAGACGCCATCGCAATTGCAGAGCTGCTTCTGTGCAAAAACACTCATAAGCATCTTGGTTTGCATGTTAGTACACTCTCATGAAATGAATCTGACACAAACAAAACTTGTTGATGTTTAATGTCTTGAAAATAGTGCAAAACAATGATGTATCAGTCGTTTATTTTCATGGGACCACGGCGTCCATTCTGTCGACCATCGGGGTGTCTCTGGCAGCATTGTGCATTTCACTTTCTTCAGAGTATCAGGTTGGAGTGTTTCATTTCCCAGTAGTGTTTATTTGTTAAAGCACAATCCATCTGTTGTGTCTCTTTATAAGTAATGGACCACACTAAAAAGGACCCACTTACGGAGGCAGCAGCCATCCTGGAGCAGTGAATATTTATTAGTGAATGAAATGTGAACTGCTTAAGGACCCGATATACTTCAGGCAAAATCAAACAAACTTGTGTGACTTCATTTTGAAAAAAAATCAGGTCAAAACAAAGTTTGTTTTGTGTTTGTTTCAGGAGTTTGAAACAGCTTGCCAAAAGAACATTCTGAAAAGATTTGCTCCGGCTGGTAAACACCTCTGAACTCCCATTGGTCGGTGATGATGATGTAATAAGTGGGTGTGGCGCCGAGACTCCACCTTCTTTGAGGTGTAAATCTTCTCCAGTATTTCTTCTGTTCAGTCTGTCGAGGTCAGATGTAAGTGAAAACATGAACAATCTGGAGAGTTGCTTTATAGTAGAAACTGAAGCTGTGATTCTAATTGAAATTTTCTAATTTCTTTCATGATTTATATTGTAATAGCTGCTGCTTTTAAATCTCAGATCATTATCTAGTCTTGAGTATACTACGTTTATCCAAAGCTGCAAAACCGACTCCTGGTTACAAATATGGAAGAACCATCACTTCTACCACAAAAGATTGCTTTATAAATAATCTTCCTGATCAGTTTCATCACTTTTTGTGATTCTGACCGTTGGCCCCCCCGACTAAGCCTGGTTTCTCCCATGTTTTTTTTTTCTCCATTTTAACACCTATTTGCCACTTGTTTGCCACCTGATGTCACCTGATGGAGTTTGGGTTCCTTGCCGCTGTCGCCTTTGGCTTGCTTAGTTGGGGACACTTGACATTTGATATTCAACAGTATTCTTGACATTTTTTCAACAGTGCTTCTGATCTGCCTGCATTGACACTATTATTTAAGGTCTGAATAGAATTACTATTATGTACCAGTTATCAATGTAAAGCTGCTTTGACACAATCTGCATTGTAAAAAGCGCTATATAAATAAAGGTGACTTGACTTGACTTGACTTTTTAGCATACCAGATAGCTTAGAAGAACTTGATGTTGCAACAGAAACTATTGACTCTTTTCTCCAGCACATTATACACAGTTGTTTCTTTGCACTTAAAGACGATTAAAGAAAATAGCCCAACACCACAGTACAACGAGCACACTTGGGCCCTTAAGAGAGCAGCCAGAAAAATGGAGCGCAGTTGGAAGAAAACAAAACTAGAGGTTTTACGCATTTTGTGGAAAGAAAGCATTTTTGCATACAGAAAGGCCTAACCCTAACCCTAACTACTAGATTTGAATATTTGTCAACTCTCTTAGAAGAAAACAAACACAGCCCTAGGTATTTATTTGATACAGTGGAAATTAAGCTTCAACATCTGACGTTTCCAAACAGCACAGCAGAAATGACTATGAAATTATTTAGATGCAAGATTGATAATATTAGAGAGCAAATTATAACCATGCAACCATCTACTACAGTATCACATCATACAGTACACTGTACAGACAGTGTGTCCCTGAGGAAAAATTCCATTCATTCATTGCTATAGAGAGGAAGAATTGTCTAAACTTGTTAAATCATCAAAATCAACATGTATGTTAGACCCTATACCGACTAAACTACTGAAAGAGATGCTTCCAGAGGTCATAGATCATCTTCTTAATATCATTAATTCATCTTTTTCACTAGGATATGTACCAAAAACTTTTAAGCTGGCTATTATTAAACCTCTTATTAAAAAAACACAACTTCATCCGAGAGAATTAATCAAATACAGGCAGAACTCAAATCTACCTTTTCTGTCAAAAATACTAGAAAAGGTAGTATCATCATGACTATGTTCCTTTTTAGAAAGAAATAATATCTTTGAGGATTTCCAGTCAGGATTTAGACCGTACCATAGTACTGAGACTGCTCTCATTAGAGTTACTAATGATTTGCTTTATCATCAGATAAAAAAATTTGACTGTTCTGATCCCAATCTGACTTGTGAACTGTCACGCTGCCTGAATCATAATCATGTACTGTTCGTTGTTGGCCAGAGACTGAGCCTGGTTTCTCCCAAGGTTTTTTTCTCCATTTTCTTACATTCCTTGCCACTGTCGCCTTTGCCTTTGGCTTGCTTAGTTGGGGACACTTGATATTCAGCAATGTTTTTGATCTGCTTGCATTGACACCATTGTATGCGAATTGAACTGAGCTGGATGATGACATCACTGTTTTCTCTAGAGCTGCTGTATAGATAAATGAACTAAATTAATAACTATTGATTTTTACAAAGGAATGATTCAATACTGAACTTACTTAAACTGGACAGTGACACCATTTTCTTCTAGAGCTGCTGTGCAGCCAGAATTATTTTCCTAATCTTAATTTCCTAATTTTATAATCTGCATTGTAAAAAGCGTTATATAAGTAAAAGTGACTTGACTTTCTGAACTGCTGTTCTGTTTCATACCTACTGACCGCATGAGGCAGTGTAAACACTATGGATTATCGCAGTGCCAGCTAGATAGGTAGAGAGAATAAGCCACAGTAGCTCAGCACTCTGCCTCTTTCGCTTTCTTGCCTGGTTGAAATAAGGTTGTTTTTGGTTGAGGGATATATTTACACTGTTAAGTGTAGCTTACAAGAGCAGCGAGATATCATCCTAGATATCAACACCACTTCAATGGATTTGGAGTATTTTAGCAGTATTTTGGTGAGTTTTGATTTTCTATTTGATTTTCTATTGCTTTGTCGGGAACTCTGTTAGTATTCACTGTGTTAGTTTTCACTGTTACGCTGATGATACTCAGCTCTATATTTCTTCACGCACTGACGAAACTTACCAATTCACAAAATTAATGGAATGCATAGCTGATTACTAAGCCTGGTTTCTCCCAAGTTTATTTTCTCCATTTTAACACTTGTTTACTACCTGATGTCATTTTGGGTTCCTTGCTGCTGTCGCCTTTGGCTTGCTTAGTTGGGGACACTTGACATTTGATATTCAACAGTGCTTTGATCTGCCTGCATTGACACCATTTTCTTAACAGCTGCTGTGCAGCCAAAATTATGTACCAGTTACCACTGTAAAGCTGCTTTGACACAATCTGCATTGTAAAAAGTGTATTATAAATAAAGGTGACTTGACTTGACTCTGTGCCTCGTGGTGCAATCCGGTGGCTGGTGTTTTTCTGCAACAATAAGTTAACGATCTCTTTCAGCTGTTCTGAATGTTTTTCCTCAAATTTATGTTATACTCGGTGCCCCTCGGTTCAATCCATCAGCCATTTTAGATATATTTTCTCTTTTCATGAGATACTTGGCATTACCTGTTGGTTCATCCGAGGGAATCGTACAATTTGTAAAATAATTTTTCCTGACTGTCTTTGTTGTTTCCTTACCATCATCCCACTTAAATTTAAACCTTACGGTGTTATCCGAGGGGGTTATTAGCAAGTAACTTTGGCTCACAGCTCTGTTGCCACTGGTTTTCCACTGACTTGTAAGCTGTGCCCTAATACCCAAACAGTTCAATGTCTGAGAGAGGCTATGATGGACCCTTGTCTGCTCTGCAGACTTTTACCTATGTCAGAACAACTCCTCAATCAGACCTTAATTCAACATTGAAACCTGGGCAGTTGGATATAGCCCCTTTGCACACTCTTTTGCCATGCCACATGTAAAGATTTTGTGGCTGAATTTTCAAATATCCTCACCGGTTCTGGTTCTGGTCCACGTAAGCGGCGTTCAAAGATTGCTCGGACGTTAGCATCTATGGCTGAAGCAGATTCCATCGCGTGAGTCGTGTGTTGCGGAAATAGAGCAGCCTTTTGCAGCTTTGGTGGTGTCTCCTGACAAGGCTCTATGAGGGAATGTGCAATGTCCCAGTGCTCAATGTGGTTGTACAGATTCCCTGCTAAAAAAGGCATATGAGTCTGCTGCTTACATTACTCATCTGGAAAACACAATCTGTCAGTAACTTCTTGCTGCTACCAGTACACTGGAACCAGCAAATGTTGATCCCTCTATTTCAAAGTTTCTGCAAACTGCTCTCTTGGCAATGGGTCAATGGGCCCTGTGACTCACAAGCTGGGTAGTCTTACAGCCATGCGTCTGGCAGCCCACAGCCAAGTGTGGCTTGTCCAAGCACAGCTACTTGAGGACTGTAAGAAAACCTTGAGAGATCTTCCATTTGTTCCTGGACATATTTTTGGTCCTAATGTTCCGGAAATGTTGGAAAAGAGGGTAAAGCTGTCTGAGGCCACGTGTCAGCTGACGCAGGTGCAGCACAACCCTACCTTTAGGATGCCAGCAGTTCAGACCTGAGATCACTATGCCATATTGGAGCAACATTTCCGCCGGCACGCTACACCTCAGTCACAGCCCCTTCAAAGGCCTTGTGGTACTGAGGATGCTGGAGTTTTTCGGCTACCTCATCAACAGTTGCAGCGTTTACCCTCGACCACTAAAAGTCGCACACATAAAGCCTCAGGCCGGCGGTTGATCGTTTTTTTTATAGAACAGCTGGAGTACTGAAGGACCAACACAGCAGACCACTGGTCACAGCCGACGTTCTGGTTCATAATTGTCGACTTGAAAGAAGCATACTTTCACGTCCCAGTGGCTGCTCCTCACAGAAAGTTTCTGCGTTTCAGTTTCCTGAATCAAGCCTACCAGTTCAAAGTTCTAACTTTCAGTCTTTCCCTTGCTCCTCACATCTTCACAAGGTGTGTGAGTGAAGCTCTGTCTCCTCTTTGGATGAGAGGCATGCATATTCTGCCTTATTTGGACGACTGGCCTCTTTGTGCCCCCTCGAAAAGGCAGGCTGTACAAGACTCCAGACTACTATTGAGACGTGCAGAAGTTGAGTTTTTCTGTGAATGGGAAAAAGATTACAACACAGACCACTGCGTTCATAGGATTGACCTTGAACTCCTGCCTAATGTCTGCCTTTTGGCTCACTTTCGCCTTCGTCTTTGCAGGTGGTTCTACGACTAATAGACAAATACCCCTCCAATTCCCCTGGGTTTACTCCACCTCAGACAACTACAGTTCTGGAACAACAGTTTGTGGCTAGATCCCACCAGACATCGTCATGGACTGATGGGGGTCAACATGGAATTGGAGGGGTATTTGTGGGCGCTGGATGCTGAGCCAGGCCACAGAACATTTCAACCTGCTGGAACTACGTGCAGTGTTCTTGGCTCTAAAGTATTTCATGTCAGTCAGGTCATGTTCTCGTTCGGTCCGACAATACCTTAAGAGTGATCCGTCTGAACCACCAGGGCAGCACAAATCCTGCAGGTCTCTACAGTTTACTTACGAGACCCTGACATGGTGTCAGCCGCGACTTACTTCACTGAGGGTAACTCATACTCAAGGAGCATGCAACCAGCCGGCAGACACTCTTTCCAGGGATCAAGTACGTCCAGGAGAATGGAGGCTTCATCCAGATGTAATGCAGGAGATTTGGCTATGATTTGGAAGAGCAGAGGTGGATCTTTTTGCTTCAGAGACGACCACTCATTGTCGCTTATGGTTCACAAGGACAGAAGTGTCCAGTCCCTTAGGTCAGGATGCACTGTCTCACGAATGGGTTCCCACCTATCCCTCTGTTATAGGAGACGTTACACAGGATCTCCCTATGCAAGCACAGAGTGTTACTCGTGACACCACGTTGGCCAGCCAGACCATGGTTTCCTGTGTTGCTGAGACTTCTGACAGGCAATCCATGGAAGCTTTTCCTCAGGAAGGACTGCAATCCTCACTTTCCTGTGTAGGACTTGCCACTTGTGCTTGCATACCTTTGCTTATCCCAGTTTGTAAAGCATTGACATTAAATGGATGTCTTTGAAGACTGCTTTTTTTTGGCTATTGCTTTTGCAAAATTAATCAGTGAGTTGCATGCACTGTCTGTTAGTGAATTGTACTGACATTGGATCCTGGATGACTCTGAGGTGGTCCTATGACCGAATCCTTCTTTTTTCTGAATGTCCTCCTTGCTCAGTACCAGCACATTGAGCTGACCTCTTTTAAGACTTCTTCAGGGTCTGACTCAAGTGTCCAACTTTTGTGTCCTGTTCGTGCCTTGAATTGTTATGTGAACTCTACTGCTCAATAGACAGTCAGACCAGTTATTTCGCTGCTATGGTGGTGTGAAGAAAGGTGCTTCAGTGTCGAAGCAGAGATTGGCAAATCTGACAGTGGAGGGCATTATGCTGGCTTACAAGGCAGCAGGGAGACCACTGCCCTCAAGACTAACCTGTCATTCCACTAGGGCCATCTCATCTTCATGGGCTGTTTTTAGAGGAGTTTCCTTGGTGGATATCTGACTGCCATTACTTGGGCTTCTCTATGCATGTTTGCCCGGTTTTATCAACGGTTTTAAGTCAAGGTTGCTGCTCATCATGTTGTTAGTTCTGCGGTTCTTCAGGAGCGGTCTTAATTTTCATCAGGTGGGTGGCATTCCTCATGATTTTGTTGGTGTATGTCATCCATAGTGTTTACACTGCCTCTAGTGGTCAGTTGTAATGAAACAGAACACTAGTTATGCATGTAACTGTGGTTCTGTTAACACTGCCTCTGGCAGTCATCCAGAATTCACAGAACCACAGTTACATGCATAGCTAGCGTTTTCTCAGTGCTGTCATTTTTGAGGTGTGTTTATTGTGTTATTGAGAGGAAAGAGCACAGCATATATTAACATATTCATCTAACAGTCACTCTCATCAGTGTGGATGGCGTCTGGATGTTCGTTGGCAGTACATCGCTGCCCATGTATATCAAACTTCTTTTCACCCCAAAGCGAAGAATGAAAAAGGACTTTGCCGTGAGTTTATCGGGCCTTTAGAGGGAACATTAGAATGTTTCGACTCGTCCCTTAGTTCAGTCATTTTTAAAACAAGAATTTCTTTCAAATCTTCATATCTCTCTCTCTCTCTCTCTCTCTCTCTTTCTCTCTCATTCTCTCGATGTGCCCTCAGGCTTAAACAGAGATATGAATCAATAAACCCTCAGATATGCACTGACATCCCCTGCTAAATTGATTTGTTTATTTTTACTGGCAGTAGAATGACCCTAATGAAGGGTCAGCACTTGGCACCTTGGGGGATTGCTGTATTTTTTGTTTCATATGTTAAACAAATGGAGGTTGAGAGCGGTTTGAGGCAGAACTTTTGCCAGGAATGGTGCCGTTGCCATGGCAACAAATGGAGCGCTTAAGTAGAGAGAGCTTGAAGAGTTCTTTACTAACCCATCCAGAACCAGGTCCAGTGTGTGTGTGTGTGTGTGTGTGTGTGTGTGTGTGTATGTGTGTATGTGTTAGCTATAGTTTGGTAGTTTGTAATGTATCTTCAGTTGAATATGACAAAACCTTCTTTTGGTGACTTTAGTGAACGCCTTCATTCGGAAAAATTATTCATCAATAAAATATTTTACAATTCTAAATAAGTTAATGTTTAGTTGTGTCTTCATTTAGATAGATGTGTGTGAGTGCTAGTGTCTGTCATTAATTAGCGGTGTAAAATGAGTGTGGGTGGTTAATTGCGTGTTTGGGAGCTCGACCCGGCGCTCAGCGCTGAGGTTCAGTTGTAACGCGCTCTGACACACATCTGGATTGTTTGTTTAGACTAATTGGATGGAAAAACATTCTCAGTTGAGCTGATCTGGAGAGAGTAATTTGACTGATTGTTCATCATTTGTTTAATCTCAGCGATGAGCTGGAAGCATCTGAGGCTGTTGAAAACGTTCTGCTCTTTCTTGACCTTTTTGGAAACTTCAGCTGATAGTGAGTTCTGAGGAAGATTATGAGTCATCGTCGAGTGGTTTAACTGGGATATTGTGGTCTATTTGATGCAACAACCAGAAAAAATGTATGACAGATATGAAATAAAATAATTTCATATGTTATGTAAATATATTATGAATATACAGTATAAAGTGAATGTGAAACGGCTCAAAATGTTACTTTCAGAGGTAGGGTTAGGGTTTGGTTCAGTCTACAGTTGTTATGCTCATTTGTGGCATTTCTTCTCCACTGAAAGCCTAACCTTAACCTTAACCTTAACCCTAGACTGAAGTCTGAATATGTGCTGGTGTGTGTGAGAGAGAGGATTCTTTCTATCGTTGTGTTTTATTACTGCCTGAAAACCCTTTTTATCACAGATATCCAACTCCAGTAACTACGACCTTGAAGAAACCCTCTAATAAAGCTTCACTAAAGTGTGTGAAAGTATGGCATTATCCTGCTGTCACTTCCTTCTGTTCGCTTTCTAACAAGCATCTGTTCAGTAACTGTTTGGTTCATAATAACTGCATGTCTAAGATGTGTATTATTGATTTCTTATCAAAATATCTAAACTGCTAAATATCTGTAAATGCTTTAGTGAAGAATGCTGAGCTATAAAAAGTGTGCAGCATTATCTGTGCAGCAGCGCTTTATATTTGACTGATGAAGTCTCACTCTCTCCAACACATTCTGTGACAGAAAGCATGCGCTGTTGCTAGGAGCTGCATTAGTGTGTGTGTGTGTGTGTGTGTGTGTGTGTTATTCGCTTCATTTTCACTTTTTTGAGGATCCATTATATTCATCTAATGCGGCTGTCTGTATATCAAGTGATCAGCCGTCAACACGTATCATATGGGCTGTAAGTTTAAAATATGCATATTCTATTATCCAAATCCAAATGCAGAGATTGTAAACAATCTGGCAATCATTGCAAATCACAGATGTCACAATTTCAAGCTACAAGATGTTGTAATTTCTGTATAGAAAATCATTGTATCTGAGAGTTTCTCCCCGTCTTTTATTTACTTTGATTTCAAGGACTTTATTTTCAGATGGTTCATATACTTTCAATGTCCTCCAATACAGGCCTGAAGTCTTTCCATGTTGATCTGACATCAGTGTGCAATTTTATATTGGATCCAGATGGGGGCAACAGAGTTTTCCTGCAGGTTTAAACATCAGAATTCATAAATTCTTCAACATTTAGTGCGTTTTAAAAAGAGCTTATTACAATGTGAAAATAATGTGGACACTCTTTATTGAGATGTTTATAGTTGTTCTTTTATTGTTTGACTTCATGTAAACCCAAGAAAAGAGAAAATGTTTGATAAAATGTGTGATGGATATTGTGATTATGACAGTGATTTATGACTAACCTCACACAACTCTTACAGTGCCCATTCAGGAGAATCTGCTGTCTATAATCAATCAATCAATCAATCAATCTGTCTGTCTTTTACTCTGGATGAAAGTCATTTATAAGTTTTCGCAGCGTGTTGTTCAGGTACTGTAACCATTTACTGTCACAATTTTGAAGAAAAAAAAAAAACACTTCCTATTTATCCTCCATTCTTAAAAAGCAATAACTTCATCCACATCGTGTCAGTGTGTTTAGATTCTGTCATGATACATCATTTGTCTGATATATTGCAGTAATAATATAAATGGGCATCTAAAAATCCTTGGCTGTATGTGTTGGCATCATTAATGTGTCAGGAGAGGTGCAGCGTTCTGTTTGAAGGGCTTTCGTTTCTTTGGCGTCTGATGATTTCACATGATCACTGATGTGACGGAGGTACGTTCATCCAGAATTGATTGGTTAAAAATTCACAGAACTGATAGATGTGTAATTGTGAAGACCTGCATTCAAAGTCCAGTAGTTTAAACCTGAATTAGATGTCTGATTACAAAAGGATGCCAATATAAACTCAAGACATTTTCTATATAATGTAATTATATAGAAATTCATTTCTAGTTGCAGGTCATGAACTATGATTATTTATTCTTCATCTTCAATGTTGTTCAAAACTAACAAAGCTGAAGGAGTTTTATCATGTACTGTAAATACAATTAAACAAACCACGTGTATTACAGATCCTTTGTTTTTATGGAAACAAAAGAAACAATCAAAATGCTTTTGAATTAATGCTTTTTTAATTCTTTCAATTACTGTCATAGACATACCGTATCATCTAAAAACGAAAAAAAACAAAACAATGAATGAATCACTGATCATCAACCAAGTTTTCCAGGTTAGTTCACTGACAGATCTGACCGTTATACATTCTTAAACCATCCTAAAAAAACAAAACAAGGTTTTGTATATTTGAGACCAACATGTGCTGCTTACAAAATATTACATCCATGCACACAAACACAGGTGAATGTCAGTTCTTCATATATTTAGATTTCCTTTCATATACAAATCTACTATGAACAGAACATAAAAGTACTCAATCAGTCTTTGTGATAATGCATGAAAACCCATGAACCGGTTAAAAAGTGTTCATCAATGCTCAATGTACATGGTACCAAAAGTAATGCATGGAACTAAAATCCACTAGCACAAACAATAACAAGCATCAATCAAGTGAAAATACAAATATTCTGAATAAAGAAAAACTGTACAAAGCAGGAATGACAGGAATGGAATTAATTTCTAAAACCTAAAAAATAACCAGTAACTGAACTAAAAAAAAACTGAGCGTTTTAACAGTTGACAAGTTGCCAAGTAAGACGAACCAACTCGATTCTTTTGGAGGTGAAACTGTTCGTTTGAGAGCGACGCTCTGGAAGGCAAATAAAATGAACATTTCACATGCATATTGTATTGATCTTGTAGGTACCAATCCCACCGCATGCTTGGGGGTTTCCAACATTATCAAAGTTGCAACGGTTTGTTTGGAGAGCTGAAGGGGTTACGAACACAAGCTGATTTGGTACATGATAGTCTATAGTCTGGATGTTTTTTCCTCATGTAAATCCAGTAGAATGAGTTTGAGCACAGAGGCAAAACCATTTAACATCTGTGTCGAACACCTCACTTTTCAAGACTGTGTAAAAAAAGGTGCAAGACAAGATGCAAACATGCTTTGGTCAGAAATTCTGTTCTCCATTTCATTCCAGTTGTTTTGTAGCTTTTTCCTGTAATGCACATGCAGGTCAATAAACCACTGCTCTATACGCAGCTCCGTTGCCTGACATTGAGCCGCTGGCGTTAAAGCATCACTAGAAACAGGAAGTTCTGGGGCGTCACTTACAGCAGCGTTTGTACAGCTCATCGGACAACAAACAAAGAGTCATTGCTAGAAAAAGTGTTTAGGACTGAAGCGTGAACACCGCTGTCCAAGTAAACATGCTGAAAAAGGTGTTCTCTCCTCCAAACACCAACCCACTGGAATTGTGGATAATGTGTTCATGACATTACTGACTTAAGGCAACGTTTCTCAGAATTCATTCGTAGTTCCACACGATCTCAACAAAGGCACTCCCTCTCACAGAAGCTTCAGTAAAGTGGCACAGACGAGTCACGGCGCCACCGTGTGGTGAATCACTGTAGTGCTTGTGGTGGTGACGCTCGTCTCGTTCAGTGCTAAACTAACAGCGTGTTCCAGAGCCTGTGGTGGGTTCCTTGGATCCTTGTTTTCCATCCATCCTTCTGTCGGAATGATCTGCTGGCTGATTTAAACGGCCCTCGACATCTGCGACATATTGGGCCAATAAGACAGAAATCTCCAAAAACAAACATCTCAAGTGACTTCAGCTTGAACGCGTAGCATTGGGGCCACAGTGCTAGCGGGCTACAGCGCTAACATGATGAGTTAGCCTTTGCGCCCTGACGACTCTCTCTGCTCTCCTGCTGCTCGACGCCGGCCTCGGCGAGAGCCTCCGTCACACGAGACCCAGAAGAGCTCGGAGGTTTGGTAAAACTCACGTCCCCTACATCGGCGGCTCCTCTTCCATGGGTTCATCCTCCGTTCTGAGAAGAAACGCATCACGGATGGTGTGAGAGGACGAAAGGCAAGATAAGATGGAACATGAAAGGAGGGGAAACACTTGTACCTTTTCTCCATGACCGCCACAGATAAAGAAGCCATTGCTGTCACCGTCTCATTCTCTTCAGAATCGCCCCTCTGAGCTTCCAGCAGAGACAGGCCGATGCCGGACACGGGCTGCTGGACGGACCTCCAGTACTTACCTACACAAACACACAAACAGATCAACCGTACAGGATCCAATGTCAGTCCAGCTCTACTGACAGCATGTGTGGTTAAAATACTTTCAGCAATTTGTAAAAAGAAGCAAGAATCACCTACAGTCCAATTCTTCCAGCCAGGGCTTGACATTAACGCCAATCAAAAGTGTGAGTTTCAGCAGTGGTGAGTAACAGTCACTCCTACTAGCCACGTTTTTTTGATACATATCAAACTCACTCTCTCTCACTCGTTTCATTTGCTCAGGATGAATATTGTTGTTACGGGTTTTGAATTTCGGAGTGGGATTGCGCCTATTGCACACATAAAGCCGCCTCTTGGTATTAAACAGAGTTCCTTTTTTCACTGCTTAAACAGTCAAATACACATGAAATAATGTCAAAATACCGGTCTCTGTGAGTATTCAAGTGAACAGTTAGGTGTTTTACATGAATTCCAAACAGTTGATAAAAAACGCATGTGTAACAGTATAACGGATTCGTGCGTCAGGTCTTAAAGTGACAGCAAACTAAAATACCGAGATAGGGATATCTGCAGGTCGGAGCAATGGACGTGCCGAAATGTGAACCCCTAACCCCACCCCACACCCTGACAGACAGCTTTCACGACCAATGATAAAGACCTTTCTCTATGCCCTACCTGTCAGCACTCCCATTACCCCAACCTGCAGATACCCACACCTGAATATACAAGCTGCCAAATTATGAGATGATAATAAAAATATCTATATGGCAGTTTTTCCCTATGGCATCAACATCAAAATTGTGGCCAGTGAAAATGCTGAGTTGGCTGGTAACTTTGGAAAACCACTAGCCACAGTGGCTGGTGAGCAAAAACGTTAATGTCAAGTCCTGCTTCCAATCAAAGTCTATGGAGTGAGGAATGTTCTGGTGGCGTTACAAGCAGCTCATAATTTTTGTCAAAGCGCTTGTATGTAACCCTTAAAATAAATTTCACTGTTTGAACACAATGACACAGTAACTGTCATCGATCCTGTGCTTTTCCCAACATAAAAAGTCTTTCTTGTGGCAAATCGTGCAAAGGTTAACAAAATGGGTTATAAGTTTGCTCCTTCCTGTAGATCAAACTGTACAGCATGGGTTCGAGTCCCGGGTTTTGAAAACATGTACATCTTGCTCTGGATAAAGGTGTCTATATAGTATATAAAATTGTATTGATTGATTGATTGATTGATTGATTTGCACAGTCAAGACGTCAGTAGGTGCTTCTATCACACTAGTGTGTAATGTTAACAGTCTTCTGACAAACTGTATTTTAACGTTAGTCTTGCCCTGTAGACTTCTACTGTAAGTACATTCATGTGCACCTGATATTTGACACAGAGATGAAGATGTTTTGAACCTCGAACATTCAGGGATCAGACATTTGACAGAAGTTAATGATTCTTTGTGAAAAGAAATGAAGATTTGAGAGACTCACTGTGACTTTCTAGGACTTTCTCTATGGATCTGACCGCGTTCTCATTGGGTCTCTGCTTCAGGACGTCTGCTGGAAACGGCTCTAGCTGTTCGACACAAAAACAAACATGTGATCAAAACCACAAATCTGCCTGTAACAAGAAACTACCTCATGCAAATGAAAAATTACAAAGCAAAGGATGATGGGCAATCAGTAATACCTCTATTCCCAGGAGCGCTGAGATGCAGGCCTCTGAGGCGTCACATATGGCCCTGAGGTCGTGACCTCCCTCCAGCGCCAGGACCACGCGACCTCCAGCCAATCCCATCAGCTGCGTGGTCAGGTAACCTAAACCTGTCACAATTCAAAACGATGTTGGCTTTTCTGAAATGGCCCAAATGATGAATATACCTGGACAAGTTGAGTTCAGGTGTCACAGTAATGAAGGAGGCGGCGCTCACATTTGGAGGTGAGTTTATAACCTCCCAGCGGCGGCGGATGTCCCTCCACAGCGTCGAATCCTGCCGACACCAGCACCACATCTGGAGCAAACTCAGTAGCGATCGGCATAACTACCGTCCTGTGACACAATGAGCCACACAAACCTTCACATTAATGAACAAACTTCACTGTGAATCTTCAGCTCTGGTGTGAAGACTCGCTTTCTTCCACATCTGGAACAGGAAGCTTCTCCTTCTGCTCGCTCAAAATAAAACGCATCATCTAAACTCCTCAACATCATAACCAGCGGTCAAGCTTTGGTTAAAGCGCGAGTGATTGAGTTGATCGACTTCATCTGAGGGGTCGACGCTCGAGTCAAATGAACCCAGCGTCTTTGGTTCTTGACAGAGTGTTCAAAGGCTTGTCATCTTCCGTTGATAGGATTAAATTTGATTTTCTTTTCATGGTCAGAGAGTGCTTTTGATGGACACTGCGGTGAATTCTCTCTCATTAAATATTCACGCATAAATGACATTATTTCACGACAGGACAGAGTGAAGGAAGAACACTGTTAAATTAGAAATTGGTTAAAAATGTGATTTGAGCTTCTGCAGAAAGCCATCGCCAGCCAAAGCGCTTGAATCGGCTGAGACGAACACGTGTTGTTCCAGCATTACAGAGAGAAACACGGGATGATTTACACCGTTTTCTGTTCAACAGTCTAGATCAGATTTCTGCCCTTGAAACCACAAGAGCAGGAATGACAGCGATTTATCATCTGGTCTGACAAACCTGTTGGACATGCGCTCAACATCGATCCGTCCACATACTGCTCTACAAACAACACGTGTGTGAGAGTGTGTGTATATGAGTGTGAGTGAGCATGTGTGTGTGTGTGTGTTTGAGTGTGTTTCATGAACTTAAACACTAAGCACATCCTGTAGTCTAAACCCATCAGTCGAACTCAGAAACAACTGATCCATGATGAAATGATCTGATGAACTTATGCAAATGAAGATCATGTTTGATGAGAAACTGCCTCTGGATATATAGTCCAATCAGCGTCAAGTCACGTTCTGTGGAGTACCGCCTCTTTTTGGGGAATTTCACTCTGGCCGAGAATCACCCAGACGGTTCTCATAGACTTCCATACAAAGAATGTTTTTTCGAACTGCAGGCAGTGAAATGTAATCTCTATGGGTCCCGGGAGGGTTCGCACTAATGTGCTTTCATCATCATGCTTAACCTTAACTTGTGCAGCTATTGGTGGGAGCAAACATACCTCTATTAATAATCTTTAAGCTGAAGTGACATCAAATAATTTCCTCAGTGCATAACTTACATTTCACACACATATTCTGTAAATGTTGGAAAGCGAAGCTGTGAATGAGCACGAAACAGACGGAGCACATGAGTTCTGACTAAAATATATATTTTGCTCACATATTTGTTGTTGGTGGTGATGAGCATAAATGTGTCATATGTAGAATTTTAAACCTACAAGTAAGTGTGTTTTTATGATAGCAGTGAAATAGCCTAATAATTAGTCTTTAATTCGTTTTTATTTATTTTTAGTTTAATGCTTCTGCTTTAAAAAGCATCATTTTGTTTTTAGATTGTAATGTTAGAATGTCATGAGTTTGATCCATTTTTTCCACATAATAAATACACTGTTACATTCACTGTTTGATTTTATAGCCTTCAATATGAACATTGTTTGAAGGACAATATTGGGCAGGATGTGGAATAAATTTTTTTAAATTAAATACATATTTTTCGAATAGAAAAATGTAGAAAATACTGAGGTTATACCGTACCTTGCTATTCATCCCAAAAATACAGAGATATGATTTTTTTGGCCATATTGCCCAGCCCTACCTTATGGCATGCTTTAAACGCTAAGAGTTTTAGCTAAGAGGTAAAGATACGTTATTGTATCACTTGTTAAAGGGTTATTTAACAATTATCCTACATTCAGTCCTGCATTACTAAATCAGTATGCTTTTATTTTTTAGCACCAGCGCCACTGAGAAACACCATTACCTGAAGGCAGCGAGATATTCTGGGTCGCCCATCGGTGGTTCCAGACCTCCAGTAAACGCCACATTGACATTGAAACCGACTCCCGGCCCACTTCCCACCTGTTTAAAGGCAGTGTAAGAAAAGTAAGGAAAAAAAAAACCTCCCACAATACACTCGCTCATATTATCGGCACTACCTCTTCAGGAGCGCCGCTGCCTGGGAAGAAATTGCCATCGTCGTATCGATGAAGGGAAATGTACAGAACGCTGGGATCGTTGTAGAACGCTTGCTGAGTCCCGTTGCCGTGATGAACGTCCTGAATGTAGTTTAACAAAAACCATTAAATGTTAAACGGAGAGAAAAGAAAATATTATCTTAGTGCAAAGTAATTTTTCAAAATGAACTCACCCAATCAACAATCAGAATTTTGCTGACATTGAGTCTTTGCTGTAGGAGTTTTGCTGCTATGGCAACAGAGTTAAAGTAACAGAAGCCCCTGTGATTGGATGAGAGCACCAACGTTATTGACAAATGAAGAAAGGAAAGAGTGACACACAAACGCAGAGGTGCGTCTCACATTGGCGTGCTCTCCTCCGCGTGATGCCCTGGAGGCCGAACCACAGCGAAGCCGTTCTGCAGTGAGGGGAGAAACACAGCGCTCTTCGTAAGTCAAATAATACAGACGCGCATACAGAGGAAAAAAGAGCGAAAGACAGGGGCAGACGTGACCTTCAGCTCTCCTGATGCCACTTTGAAGACGAGTTCGACCACAGATCCGGCGGCCAGACGCGCTGCGCTCGACGAGTGGACTTCATTCCAGACAGTGTCGCTGTCCACCTTCACAGACGAGAAACAACCCAGAAACCGTCCTTTAATTATGCACAAATGATGAAGAGGTTCTTGAGACAGACGAGGTTTATGTTTCTACTCACCCCAATACCGCCACATGGCAACCTGACGAACATGGATATGACCGAACCTGAGACCAGAGAGACAGACAGAGAGCGCAACTCCTCAGTGATTCACACTACAGACCTCTCTCTGTCGCTGTCATGAGGACAGGATCTTTATTTTAGAGTTGTAAAAGTCTTACTGTCCAGTTTCTGCCGTAGTGGGTTGGTCCCGTACAACATGACATGGGCTTCAGAATGAACCGTCTGCAGTTCCTCTAATGTGGCTTTTCTTCCACGGATACACTGAAAATCAAAGGACAGAGAGATTCACTAGAGCACTAGAGCGCCACCTGCTGACACGTCGTGGGAAGTGCACTTCATGTAGCTCAGGGTAAATAACCCAACAGCAGCTTCCAAAATGAACACTTGTCAATAAAGCATTACTCGCCAGATTAACTTTATCATCGCAACACAATACACAGTTTGAATTAAACTGCAACAGTGTGTCCTAACCAGACGTGACGCCGCGACACGTGATAAAAGACGTCTCTTCCATGTTAATCCAGAGTTTTCATCCTATTTTAGAAACGGTTTCTCTTTCTGCGATGTCATGGCTGGAACAACAACATACAAAGTACGACGGTGATAATCTCAGCTACTGATTATGTGTTTTATTTAATGTTGAAAGCATCTAATGCGAGTACGAATATCATTTGTAGCCGTGCTGAAAGCCACACATGGATAATTCACCTCAGATCTTGAAAATAAATTAAACAAACACATTCAAACTGTGAACAGAGTATGTATTTTTAATAATGTTAAAATTTTGTAATATTTATTAAGTTCATTATTTATCAATTTGTTTGCGAGTGCAGCAGGTTGCAGAGGGACTCCGCCCACACTCTCTTCTGATTGGCTGTGATTTTTGACTGATATTGTCACGTCTCGTTGTCGTGTCGTTTCTGGTGTGGGCAGACAAATTGCTTGTCGCTAGAATCTTGTCACATCTCGTCTGGTTAGGACACGATTATCTTGTGTTTTGATGTTTTTGTTACATGTAGGGTTGTGGTGAGTTTCAGTGAGAGACGGAGACGGACTCAGCTCATGAATCGAGCAACAGATGCCGGCGTTTATCAAAAACAGACAAATTACTCCAATATCAAAGAAACAGCAACATATAAAGATTTCTTTTAAGAAAAATGATGGCCAGCAAAAAAATTTTTTGGGCAGTAATTTTGACCAAAGTTGTGATCAAAGATGAATACTGGACCCTGACCGACGGTTCGCAGCATAAACATGACTGTCCCTAGTGGTGATGTAGGTGGAATCATGTTATCGGGTGTGTCGCACCTCACACTGGCTGCGCAGACCCGTCTCCTGCAGCCGAGACCAGATGCTCTGGATGCGCCCGGCGTGTTCGGGATGTGTGTTGGTGTTTCCGCACATGCACTGGTGCTTCTGCATGAGAGAGTCGTACACCAGACCTAAAAAAAAAATAAATAAATGCACACGCAGAAACTTTCATTTAAAAGTTCAACAATCTGAATTTTAAAGTTTTAAAATGGCACAGAGGAAGAGAGAGAGAGAGAGAGAGAGAGAGAGAAAGTGTCAGGATGGAGCAATGCACCTGTGGTAAAGTGAGCTTTGGAAGGCTGTTCCTGCGCGCTGATGAACGATGCAGACGCAGGAGATGATTGGGCTCTGGAGAGGGGGCGGTGCCCCGGGAAACTGATTGACGCACCAGCCGCCTCCATTGATGCCTGGTAGTTTCTGAGCTGATGGATCCTCTGCTGCTCCAATAGAAGGGCCTGCTACTCACACACACACTCTATAGGTATGTGCACTGACAACAACCACAAGAGGGCGACAGAAACAGCAAACACAACATCTATCCCCTTGAACTCCAGGCGTTTCTCTCACCTGTTTGAAGATCAGCTCTGTCTCCTCTTGTCTCTGCTCCTCTGTGAGATCAGGAGGTTCCTGTTTAATGGAGACGTTCATGGGAAGTGTTTCCGTCTGTGTGGCGTCCTGCTGCTCTCGGAGCTCTTCCTCCGTCTCTTCTGGGTGACTCTGGTGCTGCCGATCACTCGGTTTACTCAACATCTAACAGACAGCCAGGCAGAGAAAAGATAAATCTGCTGATGCTGAAAACATATTGAGTTTATTAGTCGCTTAGCAGATACTTTTATCCACAGCGACTTGCATTGCATTAAAGGTGATAAAGAGGATCTTTTCGTTGACTGAGAATCCAAAGACTGTTACTGAGTTTTTGAAATGAGCGCATGCGTGAGAACAACCCCCCTCCTTTCGAGGGAACGCCTCCCAAAATTCGTGCCATGAGTATTGAAACACGAGTGTTTACAGCCGGCATTCGCTGTGTCGTGTTAGTGGATTCATTGTGTCGGACTCACCGCAGGTAACTCATAATCTGCAGCTGTTACTCCTGTCTCCTGACAAAATCATTGCATGCGGCGCCTGTGGAGTGTGGAAAGTTATTGGAGCGCAGCCGCTCGTCTCTCACAAGGAACGTCACGGCAGTGATTGACAAGCCAGAGGGCCAATCGTTTATGCGATTGGCTGATGTTTTTAAGGCCCTACCTCGTGCACAGATGATGTATATTAATATTATTCCTTTCAGTGCACCTAATAAATAGTCTTTTATCAGTTAGTAAAGACAGTTTCAAGTAATATTGCAAAAATGTATAAAACAAAACATCCTCTTTAGCACCTTTAAAGGTCTACATGTTATCATTTCATGAATTCCCTGGGAATCAAACTCATGACCTTGCCATTGCTAGCGCCACTCGACTTTTTAACTGTTTTCCTCTTTTTCACCATGGTTTCTTGCACAGTTTCTGGGTGTTTGCCTCAGTTAGACAGGCAAGACAACAGCTTGGTCTTGGTCAGGTCTTGGTGAATTATTGGTGAGACTACAGAGCTCTCATTAAGAGCTAAATTTAATAAATAATTTGAAGTGATGGCGGTTAAACTGGTTATATTCTTCGTGTATGTTTGGCGCGGCTGTGCATTATCGCGCTCCATGTGCTGTAAAGACAGTGTCTGTGTCTAAACGTGCATACTATGTGACATTATTAATATTCAGTACTATTTAGGGTGGATAGTATGCACATAATGAGATGTATAGAGTGTTTTAGCGACGTGCTGGGGAAATGATCGACTGGTAGATCCCTTATCACACAAGCCTGATCCTCTGATTCGTGAAGCAGGACTGCTCGCACCATGATATTTCTGGATATAAACACTTCAGTCATCTCTCACTCATTTTCCTGTCGTCATCATCATAAAGTGTGTATTATGCGCAGCATTGTTGTGCTATTGCAACATGCAAAGACTGATAGTTGTGTACAGTGTGGTTTTGGAAATTATGTCTTAGTTTAATCATTTTAATCGATCAGGATTAATTATAACATATGCTTGAATGTGGGATGTGATGCCATATGAGACATGCTATATATTTTTTAAAACGTAGCTATAAAACTCACGACAATATTATGTATCTCACGACTTTATATCCCACATTAAAGTATATATTGGGAGTTAATTTTTTTAATTACTAAATTATATAAATGTTCGTAGTACGTAATACATTCTGGGAAATTGCTGAATGCGTAGCTGCATAGCCTTTGCTGTATGACAGCTGGTGATATAAATCCATCTTCCGGTAAATTCGATCAACGGTCTGAGTGGCTGTATAAGCTACAAACAAGTAGAAAATAATTTATTTGTAGATTATACAAAAGCTATTTGGAAAACAGACAAAACAGAAAAGGTAAGAAGCGATATTTGAGAAAAGAGCATATCAATGTAATAGCCGTAGACGCATAGCGGAACTAACTTTACCCTGCGTCACGTGATTTCCGATTCTTGTGAAAAAGGTCTATCAAGGGCGTAACGAAGAGCAAGCGGGACTGACAAGAAGGGTTTATTCAAAGTGTCATTATCATTGTGTGCGTTTCCTGGGAACTGAACCCATGACCTCTGTGTTGCTAGTGCCATGGTCTTCCTATTCAATAAAGACAAGAATTTTTAACATCAAGTGACTGAATATTTTATTCATGCAGTACTTCATTGATTATGTTGCTGAACTCATAAATGAATCAAGAAAAAATGTAACACTGGAAAAGCTCCAGCCGGAGTGCTGTCGTCACGGCTGCCATATCCCAAATCAAAGGCCCGAGCTCATGAATGCTAGAGGAACATTATTAACGTCAGAGCCTCTTTTGTTGCCTCGTCTTTATCTTTTCTTTAAAACAAGCGTTTCTATTTTCCCAAAGTGAGAAGAAGCTCCCGGCCGGAGACCAGCTGCCGAAAGACTGATGTTCAGTGGCACGAACATTTGGAAGGTTTACCTCCGGATCCACAGCAAGAGCCAATCACACTACAGTATTCTGCACACAGCGAGTGACGCTGCAGAGCAACACCGAACAAGCCCGTTCTGCCGACATGAAACCTTGACCTCATCAGGCCACATCTCGTGTGCAGCAGAATTTATTTCACAGGTGGTTTAAGACTAATGATTTCCTGCACATTAGCTTCAGACGCCCAATACCCATACAGGATGTTGGGCTTCCACGATCGTTTTTTTTTAAGCGAATCATATTACAGACATTAAATCTGTCATGGAAGGAAAAGGGTGAAAAGTCTGACCTTGTTGATGTGAAGCTGCTGGAAGTGCTGCTTGTGTTTCTCCAGGAACTGCTGGTGCTGCTGTTGGACGACCAGCTGCTGGAGCGCCTGACTGCTCTGAGGCAGAGGAGCCGACTGCGTGCGTCCGAGCGGCCGGTGCTGCCGCAGCTTCTGCAGGCACGGGGACTGCAGTGTAGCCGCCGCCATACCTGCGCAGATCACAATCCTCATGAACACAAGCACACACACTCAGAAGCCTCCAAAAGCACTTGACATCGAAAAATACGTTCATTCATTCAGGATTCTCCATAGACGTCACAACAGTCCATGCGTGGCCGACCTGGCAGCTGAAAACGGCTTCGGCTCTGCCAGGTCTCGGAGCGGTTCATTGTTTCACTCCTGCTCCCATTCAGGGAATTAGAGACGTATTCTTCTGGGCCTGCGCGAGCGAACCTCGTTGGCACGCGGCGCTGGCACGAAGACAGACCCGTCGCTCCGCGGCACACCGTGTTCCTCAACTCTGACCTCCTGCCGCGAGCGACTCGGAACACTGATCTAATTAACTGGAGGGACCCCAGACTCGGACACGGTTATGAAGAACGGCCTGTTTACACATCTCAAGGTTTATGTAATGCTTTCACAGCGGCCCTGGGAAACGCTCAGCGACAAATGCACAAACCACAGAGCTCTGCTCACCTGCGGCTAAAGGACTCGGTGGGGCTGACTGCTCCAGAAGGACCATGTGCTGCAGCAGTGCATTGTGGGAGTTTGCAGTGTCTGAGTTGCCAAGGAATGACGGAAGGTGAGAGGCGGCCAGGAACGGAGTGCTTATGGGACAACCAGTCACTGACAAACGTTCGCTGTCCGGCTGAGTAGACGTCACCTTGTTGAAGAAATGACAAAATGAAACTCAATCTTTTCCTAAGCGTCACATAATGAAGCAAAAGGAAGACGAGCGCGACCAAACCAGTGCAGAGCTCAAACACACGCCTGATCAGACTGATCGTGACAGTTTCTCACACACAGATCAGATTGGCGTTAACTGTGAATAATATTTCTTCATTTAAATTTTACACTCTAATTAGTATGTTTATGTTCTAGTAAAAATATATAAACATCCTTTAAAAAACTAATCCAAAACAGAGTCAAATCAGACGACTTCAGAGCATCTGTTCTGAATTAAGTACATTTTTCTAAACCACTGTAACAAAACTTTTCTAAAAGCACAAACACGGTTCAATTTATGCTTAGAGCGAGAGAAAACGATCTGCTTCTAGTTTGCTAATCGTTTCTAGATATATTCTGTGAAACGTTTTCTGTTTG
>NC_090241.1:37708140-37728140 GCF_024489055.1 Chanodichthys erythropterus
GAAGAATCTCAGGACTAACAATATTGTGTATTGTTGATATAGTAGGACAATAAAGATGAGTTCTCAATGTACTATTAAAAGTGATTTCTGGACATCACAATGTTTTTTTGTTTTTTTTTAACAATTGTTAGAAACATTTGCTTCACTGTTCTATTCTTTATGCTTTATATATAACCCCCCCCCATCTCAATGTATCACATGACATTTCATTAAGTAGTCAGTGACTTCTGAGAACATTTCTGTCCTATCTGGAGGAACCTGAGATGAAGGATCAGTGCTGATTATCCATGAACTCTCAACAGACTTTCATAAACTCTGAGCTTTATTCACTAGATCCACTGATGAAAGGAACGAGTCTGGACCTTCATGTGCTCCTGTAGCTGGGCCTCATGTTGGCGTGAGAGCTGTTCGTGCTGCCGCTGGAACTCAGCGATGAGGAGCTGCCGCTGCACCTGCTGCTTGTGTTTGAGCGCCAGAAGCTCCTGCTGCAGCTGCTGCTCACGGCGCGTCGAATCCAGCGCCGGCGACGCTTCCACGCGCAGGTCCATGGGGATGGCGGCAGGAGGAACTCGCACGGGCAGAGCCGAACTCAACTCCACTGCAGAAAACAAGACAAACACACAGTGTTGAGATGAGAGCAGAGTCCAGGCTCTAACGGGCAGAGAGCCGGACAGATTCAAGAGACACGTGACCAGTGGACACTCCATCTAGAGCATGTGCCTCAACACACACAAAATGATGCTGTAACAAATTTTCAAGCTCAGAGGCTCTTGGGAAATTAACAGTGTGGCACTTTTCAAGATTCTGCTTTCATGTTCAAATAACTGCAGTGCAGAGGTTACAACATTAGAGCCACAATACACAACCACACAAACACACACTAAACCCCAACGACACGAGTGATGTGTTCAAGTGTCCGTCCGCTTCACTGTTGACGAGCAGAATTACAGAACACTACTGACAAACAAGCAGCAACACAACCAAACGCAGGAGGTGACAGACTACTAGCACCACACACACACTCGCACACACACACACACACACTCGCACACACACGCACACACACACACACACACGCACACACACACACACAAGATCATGATCAGATCAGCAGCACTGAAGCCTCAAATATGAAGTAATTAAAAGAGCAAAAACCACATGAAAATAAAAAGTAACTCAAGAAAACCAAACGCATTCATGACATGAGGAGAATGAAGAGCAGCGACACACGTCAGAATGAAGCGGCGCTCACCGGCCCGTCTGTGGCACAGCTCCTGTCTGCCTCCGCTGCAGTCTGTCTCTAACTAACACAACGATCTTCAGCGCGCGGCTGTCTCTCTGACTCTGATGACGTCACAGGGCCGTCCCACAGCAAACATGACATGCTCTTCTCTCATATGGAGACTGTTGACACACACACACACACACACACACACACACCTCACCCCCTTTCAATGTTACACCCTCATCTGCTTCTGTAAAGCATGACGTGCTGCGCATGAATCCAGCAGACATTCAATCTGAAATGTAAGAGTTTAATTTTAATGCCACATACACAGAACACACATCCCAATCAATAGCTATTGCTAATCAGTCATCAGAAATCAGAGAGTAAAGATGCACTTTACAGATGAGCACAAAAATAAATCTCACTAAGAATTTTTGCTCATTTCAGAGATCATTGCGATAAAAGACGTGTGTTTCACTGCTACGACTGCCAGAATAAAACACCTCTCCTTACGTGAGTGATTAAATACTGATACTAGCATCCTTGTTGAGTTTTAGTTACGTAAGCGCATTCCTGCATTCACTAATTCACTAATGGGTTTTGGAGAAGGTAGACAAACTTGCTGCCAAGAGCGGAGCGTCCAGACAGTCTCGCAGCAGTGCAGCTTTGATGAGCTCTCAAAAGCTTCGTATCGCATCAAGCCTCCGACCGACTCACACGAGATAAAACAAACTCTTCCCTGCAAATCACACATTTCAGACAGACGGCCATCAGCGTGGACAGTGATCTTCAGTGAGACACACTAAACAGCCAATGCTTCATTCTCAATCCCTCCTGCTAGTTATTCATCATCTTATGGCTTATTTTCAGCTTTAGACATGAAGTGATGAATCGGGACACCGTGAGATCGGTGACATGTACGGCTCATCCGAGTCGAGACCCTCAGAGATCAAATGATCAGCGCAAAGGTATCTTTACACTTTACTTGACCATGTACTTCATAGGACTAAACTGATCTAAAATGATGCTCAAAGCGACATCATTTGGACATTTAGACATTTCAGACCTTTGGCTTTCCAGGATTTTGGGATTGTCGTGTTCCGAAACAATCCCTCGCATCATCAATCACGCTCACAATACGTCTGTCACCTTAAGGGCTCAACGCTCGTCCGTCTCGTCTCAGTCTCTCTTCTGGTTATGAGCTCCACTGCCATGCCGCTTCATATTCCTGGGCTATTTTTGTCCCACAATGCCGCAGCACTGTGGTTTTGATGTGTGCCTTCCTGATGGTTTGATCTCTGCTCGTTAGCGCTAATGGAGGTTCTGTGAAATGCCCGATGTCATTTGTGTCAGATCTGTGAAGACTAAGCTAAAGGGAACTAAACAAGTGGCTAAACTGTTGAGCGAGTCACAGCATTAACGAGCCATTAGAAGCAGCGAATAAAGAAACACCTTCATTTCTGCAGGACAGTGTAAAGACAGAAATACATGTTCTACAGATTGTGTTGTTTTGTGTGTTGTGAGAAGTGTCTCTAGGACGTGAACCTGCTCACAGCATCCTTAGTTGCTCTGCAAACTGCACAAACTTACTGTTGTGGGTGAGTACAATCAGACACACACACACACACCCACACACACACACACACACACACACACACAGAAGAGGCGTGTGTTTCATTCATCAGAAGCGAGCAGGTTTGGACAAGGCCTGCGTTAGTCAGAGAGTCCTACACAACCCTACGTGCTCGTCCTCCAGCCCTCGCCGCACAACGCATTTCCAACGCATTACAAACTAAGGGACGAGGGGCACAGCACATTTTTTGGTCACCGACGCAGAACAAAGAGCTTAGGTTGTTTATTCCTTAATATGCATCAATCCACCATCATCTCTGTTGTATTAGCAGTCATAACACCATGTCCAGGTGATGATATTAATAGGTCACACTCACAGAGCATTTAAACATGACTTTAAAACATGATCGACATGATCTAGTGCTACACTATCTACATGAAGATTGAACACAAACACAGGAAGACACAACAAAACAGAGCTGGTTTAAGCATTATTGTAATTTTCATGCTGCTGTTTTGAAACCCTAATGCTCATCTGACTCCATCTCTGTAAGCCACCTAAGACCTCATCTATAATTCAGTGTTCTAAAACAAGCGTTACGCTGGGATGAAATGAAATATCAAGCCGGCTACGTCTCTTCCAAACAGCATTAAAAGTGCTGAGAACACAAAACAAACCAACAGACACAACAGATAAAGTCACAACACGTTCGAATGATCTGTGTGATGCACTGAACTGATTCACAATCATCCAGTTTTGGAAAAAATATATATTAAAGTAAACTGAATAAACGTCCTCACAATGCCACACTGGCAGTTGACAGATGAACAGTGGAAAGTCTAATAATAAAATCTGTCCAATTTGACTAGATTCTACCAAATGACAGATGAATTTGTGCCAAAATACTTACAGTTTGACTGGACACACACAGACGTTGACACCAACAACTCTCTCAAGCGTGTTTCCACCATTCAGAACGTAAAGAATTTATTCCTGTGTACTAACTAACCTAACTCTGTATAATTGATTGTATTTTAGTATTTGTATACAGTACAGTCCAAAAGTTTGGAACCACAAAGATTTTTAATGTTTTTAAAAGAAGTTTCGTCTGCTCACCAAGGCTACATTTATTTAATAAAAAATACAGTAAAAACAGTAATATTGTGAAATATTATTACAATTTAAAATAACTGTGTACTATTTAAATATATTTGACAAAGTAATTTATTCCTGTGATCAAAGCTGAATTTTCAGCATCGTTACTCCAGTCTTCAGTGTCACATGATCCTTCAGAAATCATTCTAATATGCTGATCTGATGCTCAAGAAACATTTATGATTATTTTCAATGTTGAAAACAGTTGTGTACTTTTTTTTCAGGATTCCTTGATGAATAGAAAGGTAAAAAGAACAGCATTTTTCTGAAATACAAAGCTTCTGTAGCATTATACACTACCGTTCAAAAGTTTGGGGTCAGTAAGAATTTTATTTTATTTTTTTATTTTTTTAAGAAATTAAAGAAATGAATACTTTTATTCAGCAAGGATGCATTAAATTGATCAAAAGTGGCAGAAAAGACATTTATAATGTTACAAAAGATTAGATTTCAGATAAACACTGTTCTTCTGAACTTTCTATTCATCAAATAATCCTGAAAAAAAATATTGTACACAAATATTTTCTACAATTGTACACATTAAATGTTTCTTGAGCAGCAGATCAGCATATTAGAATGATTTCTGAAGGATCATGTGACACTGAAGACTGGAGTAATGATGCTGAAAATTCAGCTTTGATCACAGGAATAAATTACTTTGTGAAATATATTCACATAGAAAACAGTTATTTTAAATTGTAATAATATTTCACAATATTACTGTTTTTACTGTATTTTTAATTAAATAAATGTAGCCTTGGTGAGCAGACGAAACTTCTTTTAAAAACATTAAAAACTTAGTGGTTCCAAACTTTTGGACTGTACTGTATATCATGTTTTTACTCAGTTGAGGATCACTGCAGCTGGAGAAACGCCATCAAATGGTTCAGTTACCTGTGGGAATGTGGTCAAACGCAGACGGCTTCAAAAGCTCCACAGTCTGATCCATCTGAGAGTCTGAGACAAAAAGACAGAGACAGAACATGATTCAATGGCATAATATTCTCCACTGTCATTCGGAGGAAACATATGTTTTGCAAGCAACACATAATTCATAAAAAATTCTTATTTATTTTCAATAGATGTTCAACCAGTGGAGAAAAAAAAAAAGTTTCTACCTCCCTAACATTCAGATATCTCACCTTTTACCTGAAAACGCACAGTTGGTGGTGGTCATTGTTCGTTAAACTTAAACTGTTCTTCTGAGACAATCTCGTAGGTTTTTAAAGTACAGAGGCCTTTAAAGTCAGACATTACAAGTGAAGACTACAAGTAAAGTGGTCCAATGACGGCAGCTGAGTGTGGTAAATAACAGTGTAAATGAGGAGTAAAGCACCAATGCAACAGACATTGCAACAGCGACCCCCTGCAGCAGATGGTAATTACAGAGAACATGAAAAGGCTTTTCACTTCTTCACAGCAGCCCAACACAGCAAGACACGGCTATAAATAACCCCTGAGAGAGACACAGAGAGAGCGAGGGATGGATGGAGTCAACGGCATGAAGCAGTACGGCGGGAGTCATCAGTATGCAAGCAGACACAGACCGGTTTTCTCCTTCCAATGTGACACGCAACATACTGAGCTGAGCCGGTCTTCAATCTCAGTTCAATATCTGGTTATTTTTACCAGCGATCGTTGGCATGATATTTACCAGCTCATTAACCTTGATTCCTCTGTAACACAAGAGCAGAAGCACTGACACGGGTTTCCATCCAGATAAGGAGAAAAATAACAGGAAATTTCCCCAGGGCTTCAAATCCTCCACAAGCTTCTATTTTTGGGAAAATTCTAAGGACTAGACAACCCCTGGAAACTGCTTTGATGTTCATCTAATTAGGCCCCATCGCAGCCGCGCGCATCAGGGAATTCTGTTTATATGCAAGCATCTATTTTTAGAAGGACGCAGCCCAGGTGCAGCTTCGCCTCAGATCCGCCACCGTCTCCAGCTGAGCCGGATTGTGTTTGCTTTCTGGAAAACAGTACAGTTCATAACAACAAGGCCGCTGATGAACTGTAATAGTTAGGGTAAATAGGGCCCTATGAATAGGTTTTATTTGTTCCCAAATTTCTTTTTTTCTGTTTTAATTTTTCTGGATCCCTTTTTTTTTTTTTATTATTATTATTATTATTATTTTCCAGTTTTTTTTTTTACTCCAAATTAAATCAAATTTTCGTAATCAAAAAGCATGTCTAATTAATTGAAATAATGAAACATCCAATTTACCAACAATTTATTAAGAGTTTAACAAAAAAAAATTTTTTTAGGGCCCTAGGATATACATTTTATTCTTTCCCCTCAAATTCTGTTTTATTTTTACCAAATTCTGTTTTCCATTTTAACTTTTATGGATTCCATAATGGTTTAATTACATTTTAACAATCAAAAATGTCTAATTAAATGAATTCTTAAAAACAACAAAATTTATTAATTAAAAATGTATTTTTATGAAATGTTTTGTTTTTTCAGAAATTCTGTTGCGCATTTAAATTTTTCTGGAAATCAAATTAATGCCATTTAATTTATCTTTTAATCATGAAATTAAACTTTTTTTTGTCAAATGTGCTGCACAACAGAGCTTTACTGTTAAAATTAAATCACAAAAGAAAAACGGAGATTATTCCTTAAAAAAATAGTTTTAATGATTTATTATTCAATTAAATTTATTTAAATTCTACAGTACAACACTAATATGTTTCTGTCAAGTTAAATCGAACTTTTATTTTGCAGATTGCCGAGAGCTTTGAGCTTCGCTGCGTTTATGCCGATAGTTTTCTCAAGCGAAGCGGTTAGATGCTGATGAAGAGACTCTGGAGATGAATGTCGTGCGTTCATTTCCTCATATAGTGAAGCGACAGAGGACGAAACACCGCGAGCGTCGCACGCGCTTCAGTGTATGTGCGTGAGCGCGCGCGCGTGTGTGTGTGTGTGAGATACACAGGCGTGCAGGATTCATATTTAAATAGTCTTTTTGCGGTTTAATATTCACGAACAGTCTATATCGCGATTTGATGTAGGTGTACTGACCTGCTTTTAATTCATTCATCTAAAATTTGACAAATGGGACATTCCGCGTTATATACTAAATTCCGTATTCATGACTGGATTCCGCGATTCCGTCAGCGTTTTAGGTGTTTATGGTTAACCCTAACCCTAGGTAAACAAAGTTCAATGTTAGCATTTACATGAAATAAGACATTTTCAACGTAAAACAGCAGGACACAAAAAAGCAAACTAACCCACCCAGAAAAAAACAGTCCATGATGATCTTATCTACTCTCAACAAACGAGCCAATCGTGCAGTAAATGCACACGTCAGGGTTGCGACATGCATATGATTATAGTGCAAAATAAAAGGCTAAACTTCTTCTTCTTCGTCAAACACAATGAGCAGCTAAAGAAGTCTGTAACTACAGATAAATCTAACCTCCCAAAGCAGCACCAAAGTGGCTCACCAACTAGATATACAACTTTATATAAATAATCAATCTGAGGAGATATGTGGGGCTGACGGGCTCCATAAATCTAAGGCATTTCCCTCCATATGGATCAGCCCGAGAGCAAGAGTCGCCACTCTGTTCCAAAAGACCATACAGACACAAAACAAAACAAAAAAAAACTGTGGACTAGTGATTTGCATGGGAAATGCAATGCTCAAGCTCATATGAGGAACAAACACAGCCTGAAACTGATCCGTGAAACTGATATGCTGTGGTTATTTAAACCAAAATGACTAAATGGATCACTTTGCATGCCCATGTGTTGGACTACTAACTTGATAAGAGAGCTGTGGTTACGCATCACCCCATACAGCAACAGGTATGAAACCTGAGCTCCGTTTCATAGAGCAAAGCACCTTCAGAAAACCACAAGACAATAAAACTACATGTCAGCCTTGTTGTAGTCATGAAAATGACGGCACAACTGAGCCAAGTTTCCTAAGTGGCATGCAAAAAGGCAATTTCCAACACAAACATTCACCCAACTACTGAGCAGCTGCTTTTGTCCACAGCAACATCTCTAAAACCAAAGGCTTTGACTGCGACATTAAACTAAGAGCTGATGTTCGCTGGCAGGGAAAGAACTGAAGGTGGCCATATGTCCTGATGCTGTGGTTAGGGTGGATTATTTCATCCCCAAGTCATACTGATGTGACAAACACACACGCACACACACACGTCAGAGGGTCACTAAGGGCAAATCAAGCTGATGTGACCTAAGGCGCTCACAAAGGCCTCCTCCACACGGTGGCATTCTCCGAGGCAGACTAACAATCAGACTTTGTTCTCTGTTAGTTTAAAGGGTTAGTTCACCCAAAAATGAAATTTCTGTCATTTATTACTCACCCTCATGTCGCTCCACACCCTTAAGACCTTCGTTCATTTTCAGAACTCAAATTAAGATATTTTTGATGAAATCCGAGAGGTATATGACTCGTCCATAGACAGCAATATAATCAACACTTTTAAATAAAACAGTCATGTGACTGCAGTGGTGAAGAGACGAGAATAGTTTTTGTGTGCAAAAACAAAACAAACGTCTTTATTCAACAATCTCTTCTGTGTCATTCTCATCGGTTTCAGAACCTGGAAGTGCTGAGAGCAGAAAGCAGTGACATCCATTTAAAAGGCTAACGTGCATTCAGTGCTCAAAGTCCATTCATCCGGCCTCTGGTACACTGGAGCAGCTCCACATTCTTATAATTAAAGATGGCACAGAGTCGTTAGTGGCAGGCAAAACAAAACTCTCATGCCAGTTATGAACAGGACTTCTTGCTAACCCATTTTGTAGAGTCATTTGGTGAAGTTTTGTTATATTAATGTACGCTCACAGAGAGATGCCATAAGAAGATTTCACTCTTGAAAAAAATTAGATGAGAATAAATTGTTTAAGTGTTGTTGTTGTATGTTGCTTTGATTATCTAAATGACAGACTTAATAAGATGCTAGAAAAAAAAACCATGACAGTGACATTAATGGAGGTGATATATATGACTAGATCCTAACTGATCTGGGACAGATCCTGATTTAGCAACTGTGCTGTTCACTTTCCTTCAAATGGGGCAGTTTTCTGGTCTACTAATGAGATGGACGAGACTAGGGCTGGACGATTAATCGTAAAGTAATTGAAACAAATTCAGAACCTCTAAAGCCAAGTTCAGACTGCAGGATTTTCCAAGTAGTCGGGTCTCTGTTCTTTTCACGCTGCATGACTATCTTGACCAGCATTCAGTCGCTGCTGTGTTCAAACTGCACGATGGATCGGCGACAGAAGGTTTCACACTGCATGACTTTACAATAGGAAGAATCGCAGACAACTCTGTCTGGCACGCAAACTACGTTTCACAACCAAACACAGATGTGACAAAGAAACAACGCGATATCACGCGTGCAAGACGAGAGTTCTCACGTGAGACTGGGATTATTATTAAAAACGGTAGCTCGCAAGGAGCTTGCAATACGAATTGCCTGAGCGCTGATTTGCAGCGAAAACAAGAAAAGATGAATATCGAGGAGGAAATGGTTGGGGAGACGCGAGGAACAAGGATTGTGTGTTCTGCAATGAGAGTGGTCTATAACTCCTCCCCGAACTCCCCGCTGCTCTGTATCTTGCTCTCTCATTGGCTGTCGGTCATCGCCGATGTAGTTTTCAGTCAGAACACTTTTCACACAACAGATTTTTAGCATGCCAAATATCTCACGGGTGTCGGCGACTCGTAGGCGATTGTCTCTGATCGCATCTTTGCTCATTCACACTGCGTGATTGTCACTTGCGTGAACGAGCTCCGATTTGGCTGTGATTTCGGGCATTTGTCTGATTTCTCAAAACCTGTCGGCGAGCCAAAATCGGGGCTAAAATCGTTCAGTCTGAACTCGGCCTAACCAACATAATTTTCCCATGTAGTTTATTTCGGGTTTTTAATCCTGTTAATACTTCCCCCTTAAAAACATACTACCACGTGTGTAGCCACGTGACTCTGCCCCGTCCAGTCAGCAGCATAAAAGCAACGCGGAGGTGAACGCTGGTTCAACACATAGTGATGGCACGCGAGTGGTGAGCTTTGCGTCTTCGCTAAAATTTGTCAGTTGTATTTGTTTTAAGTTTTGCCAGTTTGGACATTCAAGCGATTTTAGACGATTTGGATGTATATCACAGCTTCACAATTAATAGAGAGACGGTATGACTAATTCGCACACGCAATCTCTCTCATTACATACTGGTATTGTGCTAATTTATCTGTATTTGATTTACAATAAGCAGAAATCTATAAGAAATGTTACAAACCATAGATGAAATAACTTCGGAAAGTGAGCTGTAAAGTCAGATCACTCATTCAATAGGAAAAAAAATATCCCACCTTTATCATATTTACAGTACAAACCTTGTCAGTGAACTATGAGGGCAAAAAAAAAATAAATCGTTCATTAATCGAGGTAAAATGTTCAATTAAAAGGTGCAGTATGTAATATGTCCGCTAGAGGTCGCTAGATGCCTATTCAAAACAAAGGCGTAGCTTGATGACGCCAAAGTCCCTTTAAGACAATTCATTTCACTCAGCGACCATCTTGAAACGTCAAATTCTCTAAAGCTGTTTGCCAAGCTTTCGATTAAATTTCATATTTGGAATCACCAATGAAATCTAACAACAACTGTCTCATAAATTTTGTTTCCAAACGCTTGAATCATGACAAAAAAAAAACATTGTTTTTCAGGCTATATCCAGCTAATGCGCATGCACAGTCTTAAACGCGCGTCTCTTGTGCCTCATTTCGGAGGCGCGCGTCTGACTGTTTCTATAAGAACCGGAGCTTCTAACAGCCGCTGTAGTGACGCAATGACTTTACCAATCAGCGATTGGCTCTTATTTAGAAGGCGGGACTTATTCCGCCATATTGCGCAGTGCACTTTCTCCCATTCAAAACAATAGGAGTGACACGTCTTGTGTTATTCTATAGTTTTTGATGACGCCAAGTTTTAGAGCGGAATCTTGGGACATGTGGTCTCCACCTCAACGGCCGGTGCAAAAGAATCGGGATTGGACTCGGGAACAAATCATGCTCATGGATGTGATTATTAACGTTACTGTAGTGTGAAGCAGAGCAGGAGCGAGTGTTGTGGAGCTGAACGAGGAGCTGGAGCGATTGATCAACACACGCCTCACGAGCAGCGGGACTTTTATTATGACAGTCGCCGGCGCCGCTGCCGCTTTTCCGGTCATGAGTATGAGGAAACACAGCTCTGTTTATCATATTAGACACATTTGAGAGTGTTGAAAATGATGTTATAACGTTACTCTGTGCGTTCGCTCGGCGGCTGCTGTGAGACACTGTTACACACTGCAGTAAGATAGATCCATTTTACAATATCAGATTAAATGCTGGATGATTGTGTTGATAAATGACATGCTATTAATTTTAAAATGTATTGTGTAGAAAAAAAGACTAAACGTGTTGAGCTATATAACAAAAATTAGTTTTCTGTCTATAAATATATCAAAACAGTTGTTCCCTTGTCTATTAAAACGTGTAATATATTAAAGCGTCTCTGGTGTTTCCCTGGTTTCTACAAAATAAAATCGAGGGTAAGGCGGGTATGACGCAATTGACAAGCGACTCCTCACACGTCCCGGAGCCTTGGTTAAAATTGCAATTTTCTTGCAATTTACAAATAGTTGGAAACATTTGGGATATTGTAAGTACTCAAGTGAACAAAATTTATACAACACTGACCTAGTGGTTTTTGGATATTTTACTGCAAAAATATTACATATTGCACCTTTAATTGAGTTTTTGATTATAGGCCATAATTGTCCAGCCCTAGACAAGCATTTCCTGAACCACAGAAAAGGAGAAAGTAACAGAATATCCATAAGCTCTAAAAATACCATCATAACATCCTGTTAGAGCCTAATTCTGGATCAATTGAGATTCATTATTTTTTTTGTTTCAAACAGCGATTCTGAACAGAAAACTAAAGAAAATAACATGTAATCTACTAGAGGTTCTGACAAAATGTTAATTGCTGCATTATTTAAAATGTAAAAAAAAAAAAATAAATCAGTTTGAATGAATGATTCAATGTCAAGTCTTCACTTGTTGCATTACTGGAAGTGTCAAGTTACTTTCAAAAGGTGACTTCCTCTATTTTGATCACTAGCATAGAGATCAGTGTTTATATCTGAACTATAAAAACTTTTATTCCAGTACTTCTGTGATTTATTGTAAGACTAGAATAGAATGAACTAGAATAATAATATGGTGTGGTTGAAAAGACCATGAAAAGATTGGTGAAAATAACGTTTGTTTCATACCTATACATGACCTATATAGGACCTATGACCTATACATCTCTCTGGCTCAGAATGTTCACTATGATCGTACTTGTCAAAGGTTTAATAGTCATAGATGAATCGCTGTCATTTAGGAATAAGATCACGTGGGTGTCTGAATTTGTTTGCTACAAAACATTATACACAGCAGGGGTGTTTTCTCTGAGCCGTGTTCAAATATTATGAAACATACTGACTTTTTCTAAAGTGCATCAGCAAAGCTACAATGTAAGAAAACTTTAGCATGAATTTACAGTATTTTCCAGCTACTAGGCACCGTACTAGCATCTTAAAACCTCCTGAGGTGTGTGTAAAAATGACAACAATCATTACAATGTTCAAGAAAATGAGCTGGAAACCTAGTAAAATAGTTTATTGTCAGGTGATGATCATGGCTATTCTGGTAACGCTTGAACAGCCAAAAGCCACTGAGAGACATGAAAACACTGAAAAATGAAAGGACTTCTGAAAGCGGCAATTAGGCAAAATTGGGAACATACTGCATCATCACTTTAATTAGATGCAATATCATTAGGATCTTTACATCAGTGTCTGGAATGGACACAGACAAATGCCTGAAATGTTAAAGGTGGGACGGCAGTGACGGTTCCTGTGTAGATTGTAATTGGATGCTGGCAGAACATCCAGTATCTCTCTCTGCCCGCTGGCTCGCTTCGCTCTTTTGTTTGTCTGGACCGATTGCAATTAAAATCAGCAAGCTTCCAAGCGTGATCTGAAAACTCAGGCTCTGGGAAGCCTTTATTTGTTTGCCGCCACACCTTACAGGAGGAACTAACAGATGTGAGACAGAGCGGGGAGTCGGATGGACGGATTGGGGGGATTTGCGGGCGTCTGGAGGGACAGAGACAATCGGCACATTTGTTTGTCTGGCGCACGTGCAGAATTCGTGCGGATCTATAAATATCACTGAGTTAAGCTGCTGCAGCAGAACAGGCTTTCAGTGCTGAAGTGAGCGCTTAGATAAACACACATTAGAAACCGATCTGAAAGAGGGATAAGGAGGGACGGGACTGATAAAACAGGACAATCCGAGCGCTGCAGATACGCCTGTCACATTACGTCAGATCACATCACTGGGGAGCCCTGACGGATGATGGCTGGATGAGACGGAGTTGTGCTCAATGATGTGACAACAGTGACTGACACAACATCCCATCATGAAAAGGAAATGAAGTAAAACAAAGTTGAATATGACTTGCTGAGCCATGCATTTGATTTACTGGTTGATCCCTACAAATACTGCTGAATGAACATATACAGAACAGATGTGATGTGTCCTGATCTTCAAGCGGAAGGAGCTGGAAGAAATATTCTGAATGATATCAATCAATCTGACTTGTGACGCCGCCTGAATCATAATCACACCGTGTTTGTCGTTGGCCAGAGAAGAACTGAGCGACTGAGTCTGGTTTCTCCCAGGGGTTTATTCTCCATTCTGTCACCTGCTTGCTTAGTTATATTCAGTAATATTACTGATCTGACTGTACTGACACTATTGGATGAGAACTGAACTGAGCTGATGATGACATCACTGCTTTATAGCTGAATTGAACTCATTTCCTAATTGATGAACTTCACATAGTCATTGGACTGAACTGAATCAACACTGACTTCAGCTGATCAATGACACTAATGTCTTTTTAGAGCTGCTTTAAAGCAGAATTCTGTCTGCATCATGATCATTACTTTACGGTTTATTACTGTGCATCTGCTTTGAAACAATCTGTATTGTATAAAGCGCTATAGAAATAAAGCTGACTTGACAGAAGACTGAGACATCAAACGATGAGCAAAATGAGAAGAAACTATAAATGCATGCTAAATATTATGAATATTATGCAATTCATTAAATCTCTTTCATCCACAGAGGATGCTCAGCACCTGTAAGCAGCTATTGTGATCATGAAATGGCAAGAAGCAAAAGGGATATTTCTACTAAATGTGTGACAAGAAAACTGTGTTTCTTAGAAACAGGAAAACTAATTAACATAAAATGATTTGTTAAATCATAAAATGCTCATTAAATCTTCACAGACTGAAAGGATGGTAAACATTTACCGCCACATTTGTGTGGTTGACAGCAACAAACACTGACCATTATCACATAAAAACTCTAAAATAAAACTATAACCTGCCGGTAACAGATCATTCTGCGGATCGGTAGCTGTGACTACAAACACTTGAGCAGATCCAAACAACTGACACTGAATGAACTACACATTAACATGCTTGATTATTATTACTATAAACCACGTATAAACCTGTAGTGTAACTGACAGATGACGGCGTTTGAGATCACGACACTAACGGCACAGGTGAGAACAGCTGATGATCTGCGCCGTGTTTGATGGAAAACCCATTACATCATTACACAAATCCTGGATTACTGACGCTCAGGCCAGAAGATGAAACTCGTATGCAAACATGGATCGGTGAAGAAGCTTTGACCGTTTTTGTTTCTTTTCATAGACAACGGCTTTAAGTCTGGTCATCTACTCACACGCTGCAAGTGTCAAGCAGAAAAACAAAACGCACTACAAGCAGACAAATGGAAGAATTCAGTCAGAATCATAAGACACAAAGAGAGACACTTACCTGAATGACTTTGGGAGGTCATGATATTTGGAGCAGCTGACGATCGATCTGTCCCAAAAAGTTTTCAAATCTTCAGATGTACTTCCAGGAAAGCAGTGGTTTCTGCTCCTCGTCTTGACAAATCCAACCAGCAGCTGTTAGAAAGGAGAGATCCATTAAATAAAGTTATTATTCACAGACTCTCAGACAACAAGCCAAACGTCAGTGAGAGAGACGATCAACTTCACACAAACCTCACGTCTGCCATCGTTACGAACGGCGAGATTAAATGGCATCAGACAAACTTAAAACATGAAGCTGTGCTTCTCTAATGAAAGATTGTGTCTCGTGGAATTTATGAATGGTTTCACATCTTCACAAAAGACCCGTGGACTGAAACAGAGACACACTTGAGCAGCTACACAACAAGCTCATGTGACAGTGGAAAAGAAAGTAGCAGACTGAACTTCCTCAGTTCAAAGGGCAACGCAAACACACAGTCACACAAACACAGATAGACACACACAGACAAACAACAACAAAAAACACAGACATATGGACACAGACAGATGGACATATACACACACACACACTGGGGTATTGCCCACAAAGGACAGTTTTTAATTTATTTATTTGAAAAGGGACCATGTACAATTTTTAACATAAATGTTTCCATTTCATGCATTGCACCGGATTTAGCCAAAGGCAAATTTTTATCTGCAGTCTTGCGGCAGGTCATCACTAACAAATGATAAATAATAATACAAACAATTTCAAAATACACATTTTTTTTATATTTTTTTTATGATATAAGCAGCGGTCCGTGTTATTATAACTCTAACCTGCTCATACGAGTCTCCATCTTCATGTGGATGATGTCGAACTTGTTGGCTGGTCAATAAATACATAAAATAATATGTATATGTAATAAATAAAAGCTTTACAGAAGACAGATGAGTTTTAAAGCTTTTTCATTTTACTCATATACTACAGCACAACTTATCTGATATGAACTGCTGCATGATCAGTATTTAATGTCACGATTAAGGTTCAGTGAATGAACTTTCTTTGGGATGATAGTAAGAGCAGTACAAATGGGATCAAGGTCTCTCGGATCATCAGGTTTTGTGCGTTTCTCTCCCTCCCTAAATGACCCGAGTCTCTGCCCTCGCCAGACGGGCTCTGGAGGGTTTGGGCGGCGCTGGCGGGGCTGTTTGGTGAAAGTCGGTCATGAAGCACATCTATGCTAATCTGCTGTGACGGGTCTGCGTCTGAAGAGGGTGATTTCCCCATGTGGGCATTATGTTCACTCTAGGGCTTCTATTGTCCTCCAGGCAAGAAAGCGGAGCCTCGTCGTGACGCCTGAACACATAATAAAGCACCATACGCCAAGTCCTGAATCAACATGTAAAGAAACAAGAAGCATAGAAGTATACAGAATAGAAGATTGCCCATAGCAGCATTAACTCGTGTACTAAAAAAACATGAGGTAGAGCTTTGTTTGAAACATTTTTTGTTTATGAGATTTTAAATGCATGTTAGTTGCTGTTCCTTCCAGCTGTCAAGCGCCACAGCATCTGATCCTGAAACAAAAGTCACCGCCAATACTGAGCTTCTCCCTAAAACACCACACGAGAGAGAGTGTGTGTGTGTGTGTGTGTGTGTGTGTGTGTGTGTGTGTGTGTGTGTGTCAGTTGAGTCATGGCAATCCTCCCTCAGCCTCATTCACAAAAAACGGCGCCTCATGTCTAACCCGCCCATCTCAAGCCACCTCACATCATTGGCCATCGCTCATTTAACCACAACAATCACACAATTCTAGTCTAAGCTGGTTTAATCTTAACCATCACGCCAATAGAATCTGAATTCGACAGACGAGGCTTTCTTACATGTGCTCGCTGCAGTGAAGGTGAATCTGTCCGATCATCACTGACGGAAGCTGCTGTAGAAACATCATTCCGTTCAAAGCAGCGACAGAATAACAAACCACTGCAGCTGCGCGGTGCGCGCGATGCTTTCGGTCCGTGCGCGGAGCCGATCGTTCACTCACCGTATCGACGCAGACGCAGGAGGCTCGCGGAATCAGCGGCAGACATCTGAATTCCTCCGGAACGCGCAGAAGCGACAGAAACGCTGCCTGACAGATTCCGCCATACTGGATTTTTGATTAGGGAATCACGTGTGGCGCGACTGTACTGAGCTCTGCGAGAGGCGGGATCATTCACGCGCTCGGACCTGCACGCGCGGTGACGTCACTCACACTGACGCGTGATGTTCAATACAGCATTCCTTCAACTTTTGCTGTTAATAATCATCAAGTCAAACAACATCTGTATCACGTGAGTGCGTGCACATGGTGATTTCGTTGACGGCTGATATTGGACTGTAGAATGCTTCTGGTCCTCAGCACAGGTGATGATGCACATGGGTATATTTTCATTCAGAATTAAGCTCGCTGACACTGACCTGCCTTCACACTAACAGTCTGTAGTGAGAAAGAGTCTTGTTTGACGAACCTTTCTTGATTATAGGGATGACTGTAGACAAGAAAACAGCTCGCATGCTTCAACTCTTTCTGTTTGAACAGCCTATGTATATTTTATTAAAGTAGAGGCTTTTAAGGTCACACTCAGCTTTTCTTCCTTCACTGATTTACAGTGTCTCTTATAGTAAGACCCGTTTTCATTCTGCTGAATAACCCATGTGGGGAATGTAAAGAAAGAAGCGCATTGATGTATCAGAAGAACAGAGATCTCTTCTGTCACAGCTCTCTCATGCACCGAGACACGGCTAAATCTTTATGTCAAAGAATCATTCATTACTCTCTCTTTCTCATCGACTCTACGAGCAAGAACAGTGAGAATGACGTCAGACACACTCTTCAGCATGTGCTGCGCTGATTTATTCAAGTCTTATGTTTTCTTATTGTACTCATGGGTTAGTGTCACACTTGCTGTGGATATAATCCAAAAGACGAGAGGAAATTAAAGGAAAAGGAGATTTAATGAACACAGGAACAGAGTTACACACTAGCATAACAATATCAACATCAAAGCAAGACAAAGGACTGAAGAAACTGAGGGCTTCAAGGGTTAGATCACCCAAAAATGAAAGTTATCCCATAATTTACTCACCCACAAGCCATATGACTTTCTTCTTTCAGCCAAACAATATCCTGGCTCTTCCAAGCTTTATAATGGGAGTGAATGGAGGGCAAGATTTTGAAGCCCAAAAAAACGCATCCATCCATCATCAAAGTGATCCATACGGCTCCAGGGGATTAATAAAGGCCTTCTGAAGCAATGCCTGCACTTTTTAAGAAAAAATGTCATATTTATAACATTATAAACTGTAATCACGAGTCAAGTGACCTCTGACCCCACAGGTGACGCAGGATGTAGGAGTAGCGTAAGCTTAGACGCCTCTCGCCGTTCACACAGATAGGGCTGGGCAACAAACTCCAGCTCCTCTTAAATCAAAATCCTCTGACATTTTCTTTTAAAATTCTTGTTTTAGATTTCTAATTCATGACCGGCGTTTTGTGTTGCTCTGTCCTCTGCACTTCTGCGTTCATCAGTTCATCATGCGTCAGGTCAGAGGTCACGACTCATGTATGGCATGACAAAAGGCACATTAGTAAAGCGCTCATATAATGACATTCCTTCAGCTAATTGATCAGGTCGTTTAGAGCAGAGCGTTTTATCTCAAGCTGTTTCAGCTCTTTTCCACTTGCAAACACTCCTTCCTTTATGGAAGACTAATTAAATAATGCAGCATTTTCATTTCAATTATTTGATTTCATTAAGCGTGAACATGGATCACAGTTCAGATCCACCCAACAAACCCTTTCATTTCAACCATCTGTGTTTCTGCAGTGGATCCATATTTAATGTTATAGATTAATTTAATTTATTGTGAAAGTTTCACATTAACAGTTTAGTTTGTCTCAGACTAGAATGAGTGATTGATTTGTAAGAATGAATGTGTTTTGGTGAAATGTGAGTCTTTAGCAGGGACGTCTGGAGTTTAGAAAGACTTTAGAGGTCATTTATAACTAACGCTTTCTTTAGCCAACCAGCCCACTTGACTTTAAAAACAATGAAGTAACTCAATAATTCATTTCATAATCAAATAATATTCCATAATATACTCTTAAGTCCAGATGGTGTCATGTGATGTTTAGTAAACGGCCCGTGGCTCATCCTTACTGTTAGTTTAGTAGCGCAAGAGAATCTGGTTGGGATCAGCGTTTCCATAGTAACAGAGGATTTCTTCTCTTTTTGAACCTTTGAGCACAAGTTATATAACACGTCTAGAAGTCTAATTTAATACCTTTTGTTGACTGTTTAATTACACATTGATATTCGGGTTATACATACACCACTATAATAAATACTGCAACTTTCACACGCAGTTGATTGACAGATATCTTCATATTTGCTGCTAAAGCTTCATATTATGGGTATATTTTCTTTGACCCAGCCCCACCCCCATTCTTTAGAGAGATCAGGTGATTCACACTCTTTTCACGCAAATGTGGCATTCCTACATACAAATTTTTCAGAATGCCCACACCAGCGAAGAAGCCAATCAGTGTATGGGGATGATTAGGAGGCCATGATGGACAGAGGCCAATGGGCAAATTGGTCAGGATGTCGGGGTTACACCCCTACTCTTCTCGAAGGACATCCTGGGATTTTTAACGACCGCAGAGAGTCAGGACCTCGGTTTAACATCTCATCCGAAGGACGTATAATGATGTACAGATATGAAATACTTATCAAAGATCACAGATTCTGTGTTTCTCGACTGAGTTTTCACTGTGATAACACACTCTAGACATTCCTAATGCAAGTCAATCAGGTCTTCTAACTTATTAATCATATTATTTATGTTTCCTTCTTTTTTCTTTTTTTCCCTTTTTCTTTTTTTTTTTTTCAAGAAAACGTAATTTAAATATTTTTTTTAAGGGGTTTTCAGTAAAATGCTGATGGTGATGATTGTGTTCAATCCAGCTCATCCTGCTTATTTCTGCTGAACTCGTTCCTTACGCTGCTTACGGTCGTTTCTGTGCAGTGAACTCCAGTGTTTCTCTCCATCTCCGTGGCAAATTTGAGCA
>NC_090241.1:37733140-37779071 GCF_024489055.1 Chanodichthys erythropterus
TGGTGAGATTGCTAAGGTGTAGAGCCTCTTCTGTATTATCAGCACAAGGAAGGAAGGAAAAAAAAATAACCAAAAGATAAACGAGGACAACTACTAAATGAATACCATGGATGATAAAGGAATAAAGTGAACACTTGAACACCATCAGAGAACATCACATGTTCTGCTTATTATTGATTTATTTTCTTCTTTAGGTGTTATGTTCATTTTCCAGTGAAAACAATGAAGCAAAAGACTCGATGCAGGAGCAGGATTCCAACTCTGTAGAATCTGTGGGATTTTGTAATGTGTAAGTAAAGCAAATGATCTGTGCTCAAGTAGTGTTTTGATGAAGTGCAAACACACATTGATCAGCCGGTCTGCTGCAGCTCTACCTCCGTGTTTTCAGTCTGACTAAATCATTCACTAACCTCAATGATCTCACCCAGTTCTGTCACAGCCAATGCCTGTCTACGAGCAGACCCGTTTTTTTTGTTAGTTTTTTGAGTAACATCAATCCACAAAAACATTGACTTCGTCAGTTAATTTTTTGTTTTTCTCAAGAGATTCCGAGATCATCTTAGGAGCATCTTAGGGCCGATTGTTCGAAATCAACTCATTTTGGTTCTCATCCAATACTGTCAGTACAGTCAGATCAATAATATTGTGGACTATAACGAAGCAAGGCAGAGGCGACAGTGTGAAGAACCCAAAATAGAACGTTTTAATTCAGAATATTTCATCCAGCTCCTTCTGTTTTATTACTATAAAGCTATTAAACAATCTGTATTGTATAAAGCGCTACATAAATAAACGTGACTTGACTTGTGTTTCAGGTTGCCTCTCGTCGCTGTTGCATATCTGGATGGCACGCTGGCCATTTATGATATGAATTCACAGAGCCTCAGACATCGGTGTAAACATGAGGTAATAGCTGAGAATCCGTTTAAATATGGCACATAAACGTCTTGCCTTATATCATCGGTGTGTTGATTAACGTGTGTGTGTGTGTGTGTGTGTGTGTGTGTCAGGTTGGTATAGTCCACCTGCAGTGGGAAGAGGCATCTGCCGTGGTTTCCACCTGTAATCTGGCTGGTGCCGTCACTCTGTGGGACGCTAGATCGGGAATCGTGATGTCAGAGTATCGCGGACACTCTGCTGAGATCCTCGACTTTATGCTGAACAGGTTAGTCTGTTAAACTTTAACTGAACTTAATGCTGTCTTAACTTAATGTTTTGTCTTTGTGGCACATGGGCCTGTGAGAGAAAGAGCTCACCAGAAACGCAATAATGTACGATTTAAAAAGCTAAAATCGTGTATGACTGACAAGTGGCGAATCTGAAATGAATGTTTTATTTCACATAGCTGATGAATGCTCCTGTTTTGCCAGAATGTAAATTTTCAGGAGTCACAACCGGATTTAAATATGGGTGTGAATCAGGCGGCCACTGTGGCTGGTGGATTTCAAAATCTACAAGCCACTCAATGTTTTTACCAGCCACTTTCTTGTTTTTAACCGACAATGTGTAACTGTATGTGAAAATTAATACTACAAAATCTACAATACTTAAGCAGTTTATTTAATCTCAAGTCTCAATGAAATACTGACATTTTCTCTTTTTCTCTTATACACACACAAACCATGAACTGATATACATTTCAGTACTGTTCGTTCAAACCGCCAATCGGAACGCCAATCGGAATCCTCTCAAGCGAGGACCTGTACATTCCGATTGGTTGCCGCCGAACCGCGTCATAGCTCATTACCATAAAGTTGACCTGATTTAAACTCTCCTCGACACTCTCAACGTCCAGGACGCGCCGCGCCGCTCTCGCCGGCTCAAATTGAAAATGAATGACTTCCTGTCACTTTGACGCTCTCGCCGCCAGCAGTGTGAACACAACTGTGGGAAGCCAAACACACCGCGTGCGATGTAACGCCACTTTTTTTTTTTGAAGGTGTGCCTCCTCTAAAAGTGTCCGCCGTCCAGGTGAAACAGTATGCTATTTTTATTTACCCGCCACGGTGGCCGGTAGGTGAAGCGAGTTTACCCGCCACAACACAAAATCACCCGCATTTGGCTGGTGGCGGGTGCTAATTTCCATCCCTGGTGTGAATCCCCTAAATTATTCCGTGTGTGTATGGAAAACGACTCGCACCCGAAATTGATTTGCCATAGCGGATAAACACACAAGACACCAAAATGCTATTTTTGACCAAAACAAAAAGACGTTCATGATTTTTTTTCAAAGTAAAAACGTACGTTCGGCAGTTCTTTCTAACCATAGGCAATGCACAGTTTTGTTTGGATTTGATTTATTTATTGTTTTGTTTTTTTTGCAAGATCTGGCAACGGGAACAAGCCGAGGCTCGTACTTCTGTCCTTGTGACGCATCTTTGATGCACGTTTCACTCCGATTCCGTACATACTGCAGAGAATTTGTGTAAATGTTGTTGTCACTACCTGAATGTTTTGGGAGTTAATTCTGTTAGAATGTGGTTGTCATTCACACTAATTACTGAACTGCGTGTGAACGGAACCGGGTTAGAGACACTAAAAAGTGAACTGACAATCGGTTTATCTGCAGTGTGTGTGTGTACAGGTCCATACATTTTGTTAGTTATTTTATAACAGTTTACTCTGATATCGGTTTCTGTGTTGTGATTGTTCTATTCTTCACATATCAGGTTTCAGCCAGAGTTGTGTTGTTTATTGTGAAATGTTCCTGTTCGTCCATTAATGTCATCTACACCAAATCACTTACAGCTGCTATTTTGCTTTCTGATTGTGTTAAAGGGTTAGTTCACCCAAAAATGTAAATTCTACCATCATTTACTCACCCTCATGTCATTTCAAACGCAGAAGACCTGTGATCATCTTCAGAACACTAATGAAGATATTTTAAATATTATTCTCCCAGATTTTGTCAGTTTTGTCCATAAAATTCATACTAAAAATTGAACATGCTTTGCTTCCTTGATGTGTTCGACCTCCATCATGGGTAAAATATTAATTTGTGCAGTAACTCTTTCATAGTTTGGCATGTTGGGTCAGTGTTCACAGCCAGTCTGTCGTGTCCACAGAGAGGCGTCAGTTGCCGTCACTGCCGGAGGAGACCATAAAGCCAAAGTCTTCTGCCTGCAGAGGCCCGACCGGTAGAAGCGACGGACCTTCATCCTCTGACCGCCGGGAACTGTAAAAACCTCACGGAGACACAGTCGACTTTAAACAGAAACTTTATAAAGTTTTAATAGAGCTGTGCTATTCTTTTATGTCATTCTTGTCATGACTGTGTAAATCTGACACACTGGTTGTTCTCATCTTTTGCTTGTTCTCATCTTAAGCTACATACAGGTATAGTTGGGACATTCACTTTATGGCCAAAAATTTGACTATTACAGTAATTTCTGTGAGAACAAATGTTAATACTGTACCATACAGTGACATTCTTGAGAAATTTGTGCTGCTGAGTTCGTGGAGGATCTTCTTCTGCTCCAGCATGACCGTGGCCCTGTGCATAAAGAAAGGGTTCATTGACTGTAGTGGAGTTGAATGTGACTGATCTGCAGGCCAGACCTGAACGCCACTGAACACCTGAATTACCTTGTCGACTGCGAGAGCCTCCATCACCCAACATCTGTGTCTGACGCACTGCTGCTCTCGTGTCTTGATGAACATTTTGATCATTCTTCCACACTCAGTAAAGCTTATCTGTGGGGACGTCTCTTTCTGCACAAGGTCATGCTGCAGCAGAAGATCCTCCTAAAACTGCTGCAACAAAATTAAAAACAACTCTCTAGAATCTCATTGTATGGTGTAGCATTAATATTAGTCCTCACAGTAATGACTGAAATTTCCAAACCCATTAATTAGAAGGGCATGTCCACATCCGTTAGACCATACAGTGTTGTATAAAATTCACTTTTGGCATAATCGTTACAGTAAAAATGCACATTTACTCATAGGCTCAGATTTCTAGACTGACGGGCATATTAAAGCTGCTGTTGTGTGTCTGTTTGCTCGTTCAGAAAAAGGTTTTCCTCATTCTTTCTCCCACCACGCTGTGAATCATTAGCAGTGACACAAATTTGAATCTGCCTGTGGATGCTCTTGGTAGAAGTTTATTGCAGATTGGTTTTGCCATACATTCTGCTGCAATTAATCAATGTCATGTTGAAACAACCTAATTTTTTCCCTTTGTAACAAGTTACCTTCAGTGATTTAACATGCAAAGAAATGTGATGGGTGAATAAACACACAAGTGATGTTAAACCAGCTGTGAGGTCGTATTTGCCAGTGAATCCACTCCATGGGCCCGTCCCAAAACGCAGACTTGCGGTCTTTGTACTTCACCACTTGTCTGTTTGGCTCAAGTGTTCAAATGTGCTTGAAGGCCAAAGTGTGTGTAGAACTTTTGATTATGTGATGGGACACACTTATTGTGTTGCAAAAATGTTGTAAAAGTTTTACAGAGCTTTATTTTAAAGGTGCCATCGAATTGAAAATTGAATTTACCTCGGCATAGTTGGATAACAAGAGTTCAGCACATGGAAATGACATACAGTGAGTCTCAAACTCCATTGCTTCCTCCTCCTTATATAAATCTCATTTGTTTAAAAGATCTCCGAAGAACAGGCAAATCTCATCATAACACCGACTGTTACGTAACAGTCAGGATCATTAATATGTACGCCCCCAATATTTGCATATGCCAGCCCATGTTCAAGGCATTACACAAGCCAGTATTAACGTCTGGATCTGTGCACAGCTGAATCATCAGATTAGGTAAGCAAGCAAGAACATCAGTGCAAAGATGGAGCAATAATTACTGACATGATCCATGATATCATGATATTTTTAGTGATATTTGTAAATTGTCTTTTCTAAATGTTTCGTTAGAATGTTGCTAAATGTGGTTAAAGTTACCATCGTTTATTACTGTATTCACTGAGATGAGCCGTCGCTATTTTCATTTTTTTAAACACTTGCAGTCTGTATAATTCATAAACACAACTTCATTCTTTATAAATCTCTCCAACAGTGTAGCATTAGCCGTTAGCCACGGAGCGCTATCAAACTCATTCAGAATCAAATGTAGACATTCATTCAGGGGACACCTTAGACATATTACATCTTGCAAAAAAACGTTCGATGGCACCTTTAAAATAAACGTCTAAATGTCTGTAACGGGCAACACAATTTAATTGTGGTGCTTCTAATTAAGTGATAAAGTTGTAAACATTTTACAAAATACACGTCGTCCTCCTATATGCAATATCACATTAATTTAACTTACCCTGAAAAGTTCCTGAAAAATGAATGATGACTCTTGCTAACACTGCTATTTGATAGCCTTAGCAAGAGTGTGTATTTAGTGTGCATTAAGGCACTGAGCTTTGGTCTAGAACCAGCATCTGTCCACAGACTTCTTCTGCAGTTGGTTGTAAAGAACACCTTCAGCTTTTAAACCTACACATACAGTTAATGTTCATGAAACCAAATTTGTCATTAAAGCTGTTAGATTACTTATGGTCTCTCAAGGTATCATCCACATGTTGAACATGTATGCTTTAAAACAGCTGCCCAAAATGATATTTGGTATGAGCATGAATATTAGTCAGTAAAACTATATTAGACACTCCACTGTATTTATTCAGTTACAGTAACCAGGACTCCCGCTTATACGTCAGCAAAATTGTCCATCCTGACCTCACTGATAACCCCATCTTATGCATAACACAGTTGTAGTTTTTTCTTTAAGTAATACACTGATGTCATTAATGTACACTAGTAAGTGGGGGGCTGGAGTTGATCCAGACCGCATTTCAGTCTGTTTTGCTTGGTGACATTCAAATATTGAACTTTGGCTTCTTTCAGAATTACTTAATATATTTCTTCTCTGAAAAAAGCAGAGGGAAAACATAACAAACAAGATATTTTTTCATAGTAATTACTTAAAATACCACATTCCTAATCGTGCTGTAGTATTGCATATCATGAAATCACATAGTGGTTAAGTTTAACCAGTTTCACTGGTAGACAAATATATTTTTAAAAAAAAGATAATTAAGCACTGAATACTGTTGAATCTATCTCTTTTAGTAAGAATGTCCCTAGTTTGCATTAGCTCAGTTTTAAGAATGGAGTTAAATATCTTTCAAGCATTTATGTAGTTGTGTGTATCTCTATACCCTGTATCTCTTAGTAGTTACACACATCTCTGACGTCCTCACGACCCATGGGTCTCAAACTGTGTGTATCGTCTGCTATCTTTATCTGTGATGCATACATGTACCAGCATACTGATGAAACTGATGTCATTGTAGGTTTGTAAGGGTGTTGCTCTGAGTTTTACGAGTGACGTTCCCGCTGGACTTGCCCCTGTTCACTTTCTCCGCTTGACAAGCGACTTTGTTTCTCTCCAGCCGCCGAGGATCTCACTGTCCAGAGCTCTGATGAAAAATCAGACATAATGGACAGTGCCATTTCCTTTTGCAGTTTGCTAACCCTGCCTGTAGACTTTTCTTACATGGTGTTAAACTACCTGACTTGACACTATGATGATGAAGACCTAAGAAATTTACTCTTCACTTCAAGCCAAGCTGATAAAAAAGGTACATTTTATGTCTCATTTTTCGTTTGCTCTAAGAATAACATTTCAGGAAACTCAGCATTATTAAAGAAAGTGTTGAATTTATGGTCTGGAGTTCCTCGTTCACGACTACTTGGGACATGGACCATTTACAAGCAAAAGGTATTTAGCATCTGCTTTTATTTGTAATGTTAATGTAGGCATTCAAATGTTTATTTTTAAACTGACATTTTTATAGACTAAAATGTTTGTTGTATATCAGAGCTGAATGTATTTTATTTGAAGTTGTACTTGAAACATCTAATCTAGTGCAGCACCTAATGCAAAGATTCTGAAAATGTAAAATAACTGCAAGGACATTTCTAAATGTAAATCTGAGTTCACTCTTTGCTTAAGGATATGATAATGTCAGAGAATAGCTATTAACTTTTAGAACACAATTATCTACACTGTGTGCAGAATTATTAGGCAAGTTGATTTTCTGATCATATTTTTTTTCCAAGCACATTTTACCAATTCCAATCCACATCAATCTTAATAACTACTATTAATATTGTTTTTAATCATTTATAAGTGATATATAATTGTTCATGAAGGCTGGAAATGAAAAATGCCCTATATTCAAGTGTGCAGAATTATTAGGCAGGTTTTCTTTTACAGATAAAATGAGCCAAAAAAGAGATTTAACTCAGACTGAAAAGTCAAAAATTATTAAATACTCATGAGAAGGACGCAATACTAATGTAATACTAGAAATGGCAAAGTTAAAGCATGACCATTGGACAGTGAAATGCTCATTGGGTCAGCTGGGTCATACAAAAACAGCTGGAGAAGAAAAGACACGTTAACTGCAAAATAATTAAGAATTAAGGTGAAGAATTAAGTGTGAAACCATCAGGAACCCTTTAGTCTCCAGCGCCACCATTTCCCAGTACTGAAACCTACCTGGAGTCTTCAGAAGTGTGAGGTGTCAGGATCTCAGAGACTTAGGTTAGGTGAAGAATCCTAAAAAGCGACCTGCTCTTAATAAGAATCACAAGCTGAAGTGTTATAAAATACATGAAGACTGGGTTTTTATAGGCCTTATAGACAGACAGCTTGAGAGTGACTCCTGAAGGACCAGCACCACATCCTCTTGTACCACTGTTTGAAGAATTTATCTTCCAGAATCTGGCAGTAAGGTGTGGGAGTTCACTTTTAGTCCATCTCTTATCCTGAAATGTCCATCTTGCAGAGATGGACTAAATGATCTTCCAAAACTTACTGCCAGATTCTGGAATATAAATTCTTCAAACTCCTTCAGGAGTCACTCTCAAGCTGTCTGTCTATAAGGCCTATAAAAACCCAGTCTTCATGTATTTTATAACACTTCAGCTTGTGATTCTTATTAAGAGCGGGTCATTTTTTAGGATTCTTCACCTAACCTAAGTCTCTGAGATCCTGACACCTCACACTTCTGAAGACTCCAGGTAGGTTTCAGTACTGGGAAATGGTGGCGCTGGAGACTAAAGGGTTCCTGATGGTTTCACACTTAAATCTTCACCTTAATTCTTAATTATTTTGCAGTTAACGTGTCTTTTCTTCTCCAGCTGTTTTTGTATGACCCCGCTGACCCAATGAGCATTTCACTGTCCAATGGTCATGCTTTAACTTTACAATTTCTAGTATTACATTAGTATTGCGTCCTTCTCATGAGTATTTAATAATTTTTAACTTTTCAGTCTGAGTTAAATCTCTTTTTTGGCTCATTTTATCTGTAAAAGAAAACCTGCCTAATAATTCTGCACACTTGAATATAGGGCATTTTTCATTTCCAGCCTTCATGAACAATTATATATCACTTATAAATGATTAAAAACAATATTAATAGTAGTTATTAAGATTGATGTGGATTGGAATTGGTAAAATGTGCTTGGAAAAAAAATATGATCAGAAAATCAACTTGCCTGATAATTCTGCACACAGTGTAGATTTGAACTTGAAGCTCTCATGATGATTCCGACTTGCTCACATCTGCAGTGAGCTAAATAGGAATCATCATGATCAGAAGATCTGCTATGCTTCTTACTATCTTGGAGGAGTCAAGCAGCATGAAAAGAACGGGGCCCAGCTGTCGCAGTCTGTGTTAGTATCTTGTGACACCATAAATGCAGTGTTCCCTTGCTTATAAAAGGTCAGTAGGTGCTTTTCCGCTGTCGTCCAGTGCAAGCCAGGGCTAACAGCGTGCCGGCAGGGCCAATATCCTCGGACCTCGAGCCGCAAGACCAAAACCAAGCTGCGTTTCCACTGTCGGGGCAGTAGAAACCACCCTTAACACACCTCTATAGAACGACGTCATACAATCCCACCGTTTCACAAGCATGAGGAAGCTACCAGACTGAAAAAAACTACATATAGTGCACATCAAACATGCTGAATCATGCTGTATTTATCATTATTTCACATAAAACGAGAACACATACTCATTCAGTTGCACCTGCTTCCATTTATTTGTGATCACAGCAATGCACAAAACAACTTCAGAGGCTTACACCTTAAGAAAAATACTATTAAAATGTCATATTTTGTCACATTTCTTTAGAAAGAGTGAGCATTTCTATTTATTTTTCACATAATTATGTTCAATTCAATTCACATTTATTTGTATAGCGCTTTTCACGATACATATCATTTCAAAGCAGCTTTACAGAGAATGCATGTCAACATCACAATTTAAAGCTTGCAGTTAGCAAATAATGTAATAATTTAGGCAATTAATTTACAATCACTGTTAGCAGTTTAACTGAACGTAGAAGCAATGAGCTCCTGGGAAAATGAATTACATTAACAATAATTAGGATATAGAAATTGTGCAATGTTCATGTTGATCCAGATGATTGTGTCTTCTGAAGTCCTCGCAGGAGTTGGCACCGTCTCTTCATAGGTTTTGGTCATCTGAGGTCTTCTTAAGAGGATCTTAAACTGGATCCAAACTGAAGCTGATGGACGGGTGTCCCGAGGCAAAACAGAAAAGCAAATGGAGAATAATTAGCGTAGCTGCTGTTCATAACATTAAGCAAAAATAGTGATGTGCAATTGATCTGGTATGAGATGCATTATGTAAACGCTTGGCTAAAGAGATGTGTCTTTAATCTAGATTTAAACTGGGTGAGCGAGTCTGAGCCCCGAACATTATCAGGAAGGCTATTCCAGAGTTTCGGAGACAAATGTGAAAATGCTCTCCCTCCTTTAGTGGACTTAGATATCCTAGGTACAACCAGAAGTCCAGAGTTTTGTGATCTTAAAGAGCGTGAAGGATTGTAGGGCGATAGAAGATTGGTTAAGTACACAGGAGCTAAACCATTTAGAGCCTTATAGGTCATTAGCAATACTTTATAATCAATACGGAACTTAATAGGTAACGAGTGTAGAGATGATAAAATTGGTGATATATGATCATATTTTCTTGACCTGGTAAGAACTCTAGCAGCTGCATTTTGTACTAATTGTAGCTTATTTATTGAGGAAGCAGGACAACCAGCTAATAATGCATTACAGTAATCTAGTCGAGACGTCATGAAAGCATGAACTAACTTTTTACTCGTTTATATAAACAAAATTGTGATAGGTACGACCTAAACCACCGTAATGCCTGGCCCTGAATACCAGTGTAATTTTGTAGTCGGTTGTGGCGAGGGGGGCGTGGTTCAGCAAAGTCTGCAACGGCAGAGAGCGTCAGGAGACGCGTGGTAAACGAGCGGGTTTAATGCGAATCATGAACACCTGTTTCTCATTCCAGTAATTGGCACGGAGACAGGATAAAACACCAGGAGAAGCAGGAGTGTGTGTGTGAGAGAGAGAGACAGAGACAGAGACACAGAGAGAGAGAGACGTTTTACACACACTTTATTTTACCAATTGATAATACTCAACAACAATAAATAATAAATACAATATGTAGCTTTTAACCCATATTAATTATCATTTTTCATTAATACCAAAAAAACACTAATTTATCATCATCATCCACATTAATAAAATTAACATTTATGCACCACTTCCTTTTAAACATTAACATATCATTATTCATTTTATAAAATTCATACTCTATTTTAACTCTAGATTCCACCAAAGCTTTAAACAATTCTACTATATTTATTCCTCCCCCTTCAATTTCAATTTTGTATGCTTTCCAAATAGTTAACTTTGCCTGACCAATTAAAAAATTGGAGAAGGTACAGCGCTGACTTTGAGACTTTGAATATTTAAACCCAAAAATGAATATTGTTTTTGAAAAATTCCAACCAAAACCTTTGAAGATATTCTCCAAAAGATCAAAAAGAGGTATAATTCTGTAACAATCAGAAAAGATATGAAACACAGTATCTGATACATTACAAAATTTGCAAACTGAAGATATGTTAAGGTTACACTTAAACAGGAATGTTTTCGTTGCTAATGCACAATGCATGATACGCCATTGTAAATCTCCTGATCGTTTTGGCAATGGACTTTTATAAAACAAATGCCATGAAGGTGATTGTACATCAGGGACAGATAAACAACTCCTCCATATTGTGTCCATCTTATCCCTGAAATGTTCAAAAAATCCTAACTTCACACATGCTATATACAAATGTCGCTTATTACTTTCCAAAAAGGACATATGTTGAAGCTCTCGTAAAGAAAAAAGTTGTCTTACATCCCCATCTTTCTGCCAATTATGTGGTGTAACAAATATTTCAGGAAAAGAACATTCGTTTAAGCCACTCACAAAAAATTTTTCAAGAAACATATTCAATGATGTAGGAAAAGATGATTTTAACTTTCTTAAAACGTTCTCCACAATCCTTTCTGACCTTCTCCCCATTTGTTTAGTAATTTCTTGAACAGAGAACCATTTATTTTGCTCTGTGTCAATTAAATCACCCACTTTTAAAACACCAGATGAAATAAAAGTGTTGATTTCAATATTTGGCAGAATAGACTGATGACATAACCATGAATTATAAAAAAGTGGTTCTTCGAGACCAAAATGATTCTCTCTTTCCACATTAAATATGCTCCATGCTCTCAATACGGATCGATAGAAACCATTCACACCAATATTTTCAATTGCATTATTGGACATTAGGAACAATTGTCTGTCAAGTCCCATTTTACTAACAGCCCGTAATACTGCTAAACCAAACATAATCCATGGCTGCGGTTTAGTGTTATAAAGCAGTTTTTGAGCCGATTGTAGTCTCATAGCTTTCCATTTAGAGATTAAATCAATGAGACCTTGACCACCCTCAATCACGGGTAAATTCAGTATGCCTGAATGAATCCAATGATGCCCTCCCCAGAAAAAGTTCACAAAATGTTTCTGGAGCAACTGTAAAAGTCCTACTGGAGGATCTAAAACAGTCAATCGGTGCCACAACATTGAAGCAGCTAAATTGTTTACCACTAAAACTCTGCCTCTATATGATAACTGCATTTGAATCCAGCTCCATCTCTTTAATTTTCCCAGTAGCTTTTCAACTACTCCATCCCAGTTCTTCATCATAAATTGTGGAGTTCCAAAATAAATCCCAAGGATTTTCAATCCCTCTGTATTCCAGTGGCATTGTTGTGGGAGATGAGGTGAAATTTCTCCCTGCCACTGACCACAAAGAAACGCTTCTGTTTTATTCCAATTTACCCGTGCTGAAGATGCTTTTTGAAAGTAATCCAGATGCTTGCTAAGTTGAAAAATATCTTCTTGAGATCTTATTACGACCGTAACATCATCAGCATAGGCAATAAGACGAACTGTAGTAGTTTCACATGTATTTGGATTGAGGACTGAGATACCTTGCAACTTTTCCCTCAGAACAATTAATAATGGTTCTATAGATATTACATATAATAGTCCTGAGAGGCTGCATCCTTGCCTTACGCCTCTGCGCACAGGAAAGGGTCTTGTTAAAATGCCATTTATCTTCAGCATGCTGTAAACATCTGTATAAAGTATCTTAATCCATGAGATGAACTGTTCTCCAAATCCAAAAGCTGATAAGGCATTAAAAAGATAACCATGGTCGACTCTGTCGAATGCCTTTTCCTGGTCAAGTGACAAAAGGCTTACATCAAGTCTATATATCTCAGTAAGATGCAATAAATCACGCACAAGAAAAAGGTTATCAAAAATAGAACGTTTTAAAATACAATAAGACTGGTCTTCATGAATTATAGAAGCCATAACCTTCTTCAAGCGATTTGTTAGTGCCTTTGAAAGTATCTTATAGTCTATCCCTAAAAGGGATATGGGACGCCAGTTCTTCAGGGCTCCTAAATCTCCTTTCTTTGGCAATAACGTTATAACAGCTCTTCTACAACTGAGAGGAAGAGCTTTTGATTTTTCACATTCAAGAAAAACATCATATAAATCTGGTCCAATCAGTGACCACGAAGCCTTATAAAATTCAGAGGTCAGTCCATCCAATCCTGGAGATCGTCCTGCAGACTGTTGTTTAACAGCCGCACTCAACTCTTCAAAAGAAAGTGGCTTTTCTAATTGTATCTTCTCTTCTTCACTCAATTTTGGAATTTCACCAAGAAAAAAATCCATTGCTTCAGAATCACAGGATTGAGCACTATAAAGTTCTTCATAAAAAGACAAAGCTTGTGAAAAAATTTCTCTCTTTTCTGTTGTCTCTCTTCCATCAGGTAGTTTAAGATGATTAATTAATTTCTTTTCTCGAACCTTTTTTTCCAAACCGAAAAAGAATGATGTTGAACAGTCCATATTGTTGAGCTGAGTAAATCTTTTTTGTACAATTGTTCCTTGATTTCTTTCTTCATACAAATTTTTCAAAAGAAAATTATGTTGTTCAAGTAAGTCCACACTTCTTGTTCCTTCTTCATTTATGGAGCCATTCAATCTCATAATCTCTTGCTCCAGCTGTTCAATTTTCTTCTGAATTTCTTTTGTATTATTTTTTACATATTGTTGACAAAAGGACTGAATCTGAATTTTTCCAATGTCCCACCATTGACTTAGGGACTTAAACTCTGTCTTTCTCTCTCTCCAAGCTCTCCAAAAGAAAGTGAATAAATGCACAAAACTACGGTCTTGCAGCAAACGATTGTTGAAATGCCAATAGGATTTATAAGTAGTGTTTGATGTTGAGACAATGACAGAGACATAATAATGATCAGAAATTGGTGTAGGATTAATTTTACTCTCGAAGAATTTTCCTCTTCTACATTTCTGAACGTATATCCTATCTATTCTAGCCCCCGATATCATATTGGAATTCATTTTCACCCATGTATACTGCCTACATTTAGGGAACGATTCTCTCCACACATCTGTAAGCGAATGAAAAGTTATCACCTTCTTCAGAGCTTCTGCTGAATTTGGATGGGGTTCATCATGATTCCTATCAACTGTATGATCAAGGGTACAATTAAAATCTCCAGCTACAATAACTATATTATCACGAGGAATATTAGTCAAAGCATCTTGTAATTTTTTAAAAAATAAACCTCGTTCATACCCAACATTGGGAGCATATATATTAATGAATGAAAAAGACGGATTCTGCAGGATAATATCAACCCGCTGCATTCTACCAGGAATGATTTCCATCATATTGGGAGTATTCCCCTGAACACTTTCCGCTATGAGAACAGCTACCCCAGCACTTACACTGGAACCATGGCTAAGAAAAACCTGTCCCTTCCATTCACCTAGCCATTCTACCTGGTTAAATAAATCTGTGTGTGTTTCTTGCAAGAATATCACACTAAACTTTTTAAAAGCCAAAAATTTAAAAAGAGCACTTCTCTTTTCTTTATTTCGACATCCATTTAAATTTAAGGATCCAATATGTAAAGATGTCATAAAATCTTACTATAATGCAGCAAGCAAATAACATCTCCCACAGAAACCGCCCTTTACCATATCTCTATTAATTACTCTTTTGATTAATCAACTTCTTTACTTTGGTAATTATTTTTTTAAAAGACGATATTGTTTTTGTCTACTAAACTCATCGACTGTTGCATTCATCATTACATCTCTACAAGACACTAAAAATCTTTTCAAATCTGGAAAAAACTGTTCGAGTTGTGGATTCCGTACACCTTTAGTCTCATCAAGGAAAACACCAATCTCTCTAGCAGAGTAGAGTTTTACTTCACAGTCACTCAGTTCTGATATCTCTATTTGAGAATCATTTTCTCCCATTTCAAAACAACTCCCTATACTCTCACATTCATTTTCTGAATCACAATCAGACCTGTTGACACCGGAGCTATCTACAAATGGCTGACTGCAATTTTCATTCACTGCTTCATCGGATTTATTCTCACTTTTTTCATTCTCCTCTACATACTCCATATCTGGATCTTCATCTTCTCTATCTTTAGATTGAGGATGTACTTTTTGTGGTTCTACTTTTGCGTTCTGTTCTTCCACCACATTAGGGCATGCAGCACCATCTAATGGTTGATCAACTCCAATATTTACATTATTTGTCTCGCTAGTACTCTCATTACCCGCTAGCGTTACATTCTTCTCGACTTGTTCATCAATCACTTCGTGAACGGCAGTACTATTCTCTTTAACATTGTTTTTATGAATTGTTTGTGAAGCTGCCGCATCACTAACCATGCCTTCTGTATTTTATGATCTATAGTGTCGACTGTGTCTCAACACTAACACTAGTATTGAGACACAGCCTTGGTCAGAAGCTAGAAGTAAGTCGTTTGTAATTTTAACGAGCGCAGTTTCTGTGCTATGATGAGACCTGAATCCTGACTGAAATATTTCATAGATAGCGTTTTTTTGCAAGAAGGAGCACAATTGGGCCGACACCACTTTTTCTAGTATTTTAGACATAAATGGAAGATTTGAAATGGGTCTGTAATTTGCTAATACATTTGCATCTAATTGTGGTTTCTTAATGAGAGGCTTAATAACTGCTAGCTTGAATGGTCGTGGGACGTGACCTAGAGATAAAGACGAGTTGATAATATTGAGAAGAGGTAACAGTTCTTGTGATCTGAGGAGGTTTGAGCAAACTCTCCCGTCTAACTTTACTATTACCGCTTTGGACCAAGGTATTCGGGGGCCAAAAAGCCCTGGCTGTTGGCCCCGATGAAGCCCTGGAATTGAAATGCGTGGAAATGTGACGGGCCCTGGGACGCACTAGCACACTCTCTTCTGGCCTGACAGTGGAAACACGGCTAATGTGGCAATAATAACATCTGTCATATAGATTCTCACTGAGGAAAATATGTAAAATCAGTACTGAAACCTTTCAGAGGAAGGAGAAAAGAAATTAGTTTTGTTGACAATTTTAGTAAAATGGAATAATGTTTCATTGTTCAACAATATTTCTTCATTTGTTAATGTTTAATCAATGTATTACTTTCCTCTTCATACAGATTTAACAATGGACGTTTGGCGTGGAGAGTTGTGGTAATGGGTACGGTGATGCGAAACACCTCTGGGAGTGATGTGGAGGCCCAGCTAATCTATGCTATCACCCTGCCCATCTCCTGTGCCATAATCCTGATCAACCTGCTCATCATCCTGGCCATCACCTGCAGCCGTCAGCTTCACAACTCACAGAACTACTTCTTCCTAAGCCTGCTGGTGGCTGACTTGTGCACAGGTGTGGCGCTTCCCTTCATTCCCTGGATGGGCCTGAACCGCCCTCTCAGCTTCTCTTCCTGTCTGCTGGTGCACGTTTTCCCCAACTTTCTGTTCCTGGCCTTCCTCTTTAACCTAGTACTGGTGCACTATGAACGTTATCGGAGTATCGTAAGTCCCCTCCGACGTGGACAACTCTGGCTGCATCGGCGATTTGCGCTTCCTCTGCTGGCCGTGTGGATGCTGCCGATGCTGTTCGCACTATTGCCTGCCTTTGGCTGGAACAACAAGGCTATTCATGACCAGAATGGTTGTTGTCCAGAAACCAATAGCACGGCACATTCTAACTGCGTGGCGTTGACTGGAGAGCGTTGCTGTACATACCGCAGTGTCTTTCCAAATGCTTTCATCTATTTGGAAGTGTATGGCCTACTGGTACCCGCCATCCTTTCCATTGCTGCGATGACATGCCGGGTGCTGTGGATCACACGAGAACAGCTGAGGGACATCCAGCGTCTGCAGCGTGCTGTAGCAAATAAGGAATACAGACGGAGACTGGAAATGCGTTATGCTTGTTGTGTGGCAGCTGTTTCCCTCGCCTTCTTGGCCTGCTGGGTGCCCTACATTGTTTACACCCATTTAGGGATGGAGTTTTTGCTTCGGCGGGGAGGAAAGAGCGATCGCACTGGACACATTGTGCTGTCCTGTGTCGGGGTCGGGGGCATTGCTGTCGTGCCCCTGCTTCTGGGACTTGCCAACAGGGAATACACAGATCCAGTCAAGAAACTGTTCCGCAAACTAAGGCACCGCTACGGAAATACAAGTGTGCAAATGGACAGTAGCCTTCGATTCTGTAACAGTTGATGTGATTGAAGTTTATATTTATAATATTCAACTTAAGATAAACTGTGATTTCGATTTAATTTTCAAAATAAAATGGTTTGGAAAAATAAAATGGTTTGGAAAAATAAAAAAACTGGAAAAATGTAAATGGCTAGATAATTCAGATCTGATAAAGCTTCAGATTGAGCAGTGATGATGATTTTGATGAAGAATGTATTACATAAGTTCTAAACATGTTCGAGAGGAACATATAATCCTGTCAATCATAGCTCAAGGATTTACAAGTGGCTGTTATAAATTCTATGGATATAAAAGGCGCTGTTACCGTGAAGAATCTGAATAAGGAACACAGTTTAATTAAATCCAGTAATGAAGCAGCAGGTGCTGAGCGTGACAAAGTACATGCAAGTCTTCCTCATTAAATTTATTGAAGTAAGACTTAAAAAAAGAATCCATATATGAATGTAAGCCCAAATCCCCATTTTCCAAAAAAGTGACTAACAACTGGAGTAAATGCTGTGGTTTACTAACTGCCTCTGTCTGTGCCCTTGTTTACAGCTAGTATACATCACAGTATACACTACAGCTAAGAGCATCCTTTGTGGATGATCTTATAACAAGACAGACATCACCAGATATTTACATGAATCTGAAATGTCTTCTGTTAAGTTGTTGTGATCATATTTCATCAAGGGGAGAATCTCTGAATTCTCTGAATTCATGACTGCATATCTGGGCATGGGAGGGTGGGTGTTTGGAAATTAGACACATATTTCTATTTCTGTCCCCTCCCACAAAAAAAAAAAGAGAAAGTGTGAAAAAGGGGTATACACATACCATTGTTCAGTTCAAAGTACATTTTAAACCCTATTTTCATGAGCATTGTAAATAAGAGCACATTAAACCAGGAGTGCAGCATAAACCAGTCATGACACATCTAGTTTGTGGAAAAACTTTGTGAAAAGATTTATGGATGATAGAGGGAACTGTTGTACTTAGAGCACAATATTCTCTCTTGAGAAACATGAGGGGACCTCTGCTTTTTGGCAGTCTTTCAAATATATTAAAATAATATCACACTCTCTGATGTTGTGTATTATACTAAATCTGAAGACACTCATATTTTCTTCCCATGCTGACATTCTTAATTTCAGAAAATGATCACTTCTAAGTAAGGAAGTATTTTTGTATGCCATAAGAAAAGAACATTCTTTGTCCTTGGATTGTGGTTTTTGTCTGAAAGGATGAGGGATGCTTTGGTTAGATTTTAGAAATCTGAGCAAAAGATAACAAATTTACATTAGTATGACAGTGACGAAAAACAGCAGTGTAGTAATGCCAGATAAACTGCGGAAGAGATATTTTCAGAGGCTAATACTTTAATTCAGTTCTGTGCAAAAGAAGAGTGGATTCTTTGCCTGCTGTAAATAATTTAATGTAAAACTAGCAATATCTTACCATATTAGAGTTGTCAATCATCTTAATACCTTAATAACGTATTAGTTAGGGTTAGGCTGAAGTGTCATGCTACCGGTTTGAACCACAATGCCAGTCAGGTTAGGTTGTTTGGATGCATTGTTTCTTACAGCAGGAGCTGAATGTGGTGGCTCTTCTGTAAATTCAATACAGTTTACAGTTTATCATTAAATATATTACTATTATTAATCTGATTTATTTTGTTTTTTTTCTCTCAGTGGAAATTTAATTTGGTTTTGCCTGCAAGCCTTCATTTTAGCAGAAAAATTAAGAATCACCTTCAAGTTTCTCAGAGTAAATATGATCCTGATTTCAATTCTGTAGAAAACCTATTTATTTCTGACCTGTTTGTTACTTTTTGCTTCGTGTTGTAACCAGTAACTGCAAAAAGTTAGTTAAACACATATCCTAACGCCTGGAACACATTTACACATGTAAACCACACTAAAAAGGACATTCCCAGATAAGTTTGTTCCACTTAAGAGGTTTGAGCCTGACCTTAAAGTTTGTTTGGATCTTTCATGTATGAAACAAAATACATTCTTTCACATTCATTCTTGTAGTTGTTGATAGATATGAAAAAGTTTGCAATGATTTCCAGAAGCCAAGGGGATGTTTTGTTTATCCACTTAATGTTATCTCTCACACATGATCAAATGCTCCAGACTTTCTGTACACACTTCACTGATCTTGAAGTTGTATGGATGCATATGCACTACGACTGTTTGTGGTACTCCACCTGTGGAGGTCAGCACCAAAATGTTGTCGTCTTTATACTCTTTTCATATATCCATTTTTGTTTCCACATTTGTTTTTTTATTAGCATTTTTGAAAATCTTCCTCGAATAATTCTTAGAATCAATAGTCAAACTGCAGATGATGCACAGATACATGCGAGTGGCTGGAAAGTTTGTCTTTACACACACACAGTGCGGACGGGCCCCGCTGATGATGAAATTGATGTAAATTATACTATGCGCAAGACATAGCAGCAAAGGGACAGCTGAGGTATACTCTCAACTTAACCCTAAGCCTGAAATGAAGTAATCTGTATTGTTGCTGCTTAAATGCTGCATTGATCATGTGGACACAAGGAGAACACAAATGTAAAGTTGAGGAGAAACAGGCCAGGGCACAGTAGACAGCTCTGGATGGATGTGAGGAGGATGTGTTTTGGCTGTGCTCTGTGTATTGCTGTCACTGTGCAGTGCATTCCAGAGCCTTTCTGCTGCTCTAGTTCAGCCTTACATGGAACACTGGACTGCGCTTTATGTGGTTCTTACCTATAATGGAGTGGAAATATTGGAAATATGGATATATTATAGCATAATTTTAATCAATTCGTATTCATATTTTTATTTATTGTCTCATTTTTGACACTAAGTCAGACCTTAATCATGTTTGTTTCAAACAGACTGTATATGTAATGTTCTGTAATTCACCCTTCACCAGGAGTTTGATTGACAGGCGATCTGACCAATCTTAATGGTGGTATTATGTGCCCCTCCTTGCTATCCTCCATTTTGTCAGACAAACTAACTAGAGAGTAGAGTTAGTACATTACCGTCAGTGGACTTGACAGTGTTTAGCTGTCTTTCCATGGTTGAAACAACATTCCTTCTTGTGTTCATTAATGTTTATTTTGTGCTATAGCTAGCAGTAAAGAGGAAGAGATTATCGGTATCTTCTCTGCATGAAGATACGGAGCAGAGACTGCGCAGTGAGTTTAGTGATAGGGTTAGTAACTAACCAACAGTAACTAAGGGGGCAGGTCTTTGCGAAGGGTCAACTGGCCTCCCATTTGGATTCTTTACAATTTAAACAAGCAGTTATTAGGCACGAAAACGTGAATTGTGTCACATTTGCTTGGAATCACCTCAAACTGATGTCGGTCCCAAGCGAACGCATTAGCCTGCCATTTAAGGTTTGCTTAGAGCTGATTGATGTTTATTTTACCTTCCTAAGCCAAGCCCCTATTTCAGCAGAATCATCATGTATGACTATATATATTCATTAAGTGCCTCTCATTTCAAGCTTGTCTGTTGAATTTTTAAGAAAATTGCTTTATATATCTGGCAGTTCCCTCATGGATTACCAGGGTCATGAGTCATGATTAAGGACGTTGTGATTGTGGAATGTTGTCATACAGTTGCGATTAACATGTCAGTCATGTTTATCTTTTTTTCCCTTTTTTTTTCCTTTCAGCCAGTGCTCAAAGAACTTTACAGAGCAAGAACATGAAATTACATTTAAACAAGCAAACCAGATAATATAATAGCAAATAGAATATATGAAACAAACCGCAATGACCCCCAGCTCCGGTACTCAGAAAGAAGTGCTTCGCTGTGAAGCGGCAGCTGTTAGTAAACAAACTCGGATCCACGCCAAATGTTTTCCAAGACCATTGACACTATTGAGATAAATAATAACCAGCTAAAGTCTTACAGAGTGCACCTTTGAAATATTTCACATAATATTTTAAATATTACAATAATTACAAGTGTTTTACTTTAGTTGTGATGGAGTCTGACATACAGTTGTTATTGGAACCCAATGATTTGTATTATCAGTGCTTAAAAGCTGCCTTGATCATGTGGACACATGGAGAAAACAAATGTAAAGTTGAGGAGAAACAGGCCAGGGCACAGTAGACAGCTCTGGATGGATGTGAGGAGGATGTGTTTTGGCTGTGGACGGGAGAGAGAGATGCGCTGTGCTCTGTGTATTGCTGTCATTGTGCAGTGCATTCCAGAGCCTTTCTGCTGCTAGTTCAGCCTTACATGGAACACTGGACTGCGCTTTATGTGGTTCTTATCTATAATGGCTCAGAGTCTAGGGAAAACTACTTTTGCATTATAATTTTACATTATTACAGTATTTACTAATGTTTCACTATAGCTCTGTGCATTATTATATTAATGATGTAATACTGAATTAAAGATTATTAATATAAAATTTCATTTTACAAAATTACAAAACACATCCTTACCACCTACAGGCTCAGTGAGGTGCTGCGGTCAGGCAGGAAAACTCAGGTGTGCCTCATGTACTTCTCACATCCCATCTCTAGGCAGAAGTGTTTCCTACAGAAGAAAAGATCTCATTTTGACTAATATATATATATATATATATATATATATATATATATATATATATATATATATATATATATATATATATATATTAGGGGTGTAACGGTACACAAAACTCACGGTTCGGTACGTAGCTCGGTTTTGAAGTCACGGTTCGGTACAGTTTTCGGTACAGCAGGTGGAGAGAAAACTAAACATAAAAGTGCTTTTTTTTATTATTAAACAGAGGTTTACTGAACAAATTGTGTTTTTGTCTTTAAAAATATGAAATTAAATTAAAACTAAAAGTTTCTTAAGGATAAACAAAAATAATCTCTGCTAATAAACTATGTAGGGAGCCCTAACTTGAAAGAAGCCCAAACTATTAGCCTAAATTCAATTGCTTTTTATTTTTAGATAAAATAATCAACACTCAAATAACAAATTGTATGCAAACCTGTAAGCTGCACCTAAGGCAGTTTTTGCATTAACTTCTAAATGTTTTTACTCCAATTGTTGAAATATAATAATTTCTACACAGTGGCTGTTATTTTAACATCAGATTTATTTAAACATACATTAAATAGCTGTTACAGATCCCTTGTTTCCCTGGACTCCATTTCCCAGAATCCTCCTGTTCTCCTCACCTGCACACACTTCCCTCGTCAGTTCCTCATCATCACGGATCACCTGCACCTGGACTCTATTGTTAGCACTCCTATATATTGCACTCACTCCCTTCACTCCTTGTCCGTTCTCTGTTGTGTTAAGCGTATGTTTGATGTCTCCTTGCCTATGTTCATTAAAGTATTGTCTATTTGTGGAAATCCGTGATCTGCCTCATCTCTACACCAGCATACCGTAACAGAAGAACGGACCAATACGTTGGATTTTCACAAGAAAAAAAAAAAAGAAATGGAGGCTTTCCCCAGCTCCCTGGATCCAGCTCCTCCAATGCCTCTCACCCTGACAGCCAGCGATCGCCTTATCGGGCTCCTGCAGGTAGGACGTTCGCTGGAGAGGTATGTGGAGGAGTTCGTTGAGCTCGCTTATTTGTCTGACTGGCCTGAAGCAGTTTTGATCTCCCTGTTTTTGGATGGATTGGATGATGACACTATCCGTTTTGATGAACCTGTTTTTTGTTTCTCCTTAAGTGAAACTATCAATTTAATTTTGTGGTTAAATGGCTCCAAACTCTTTGTAGAAGAGGTTCAGGATCAGTGTTGTCGTCCGGTCCATCCAGAAACACGGTTGGCCGGGCCAGTCAGTCAACCTCCGGCTTCCTCCGCACACCTTTCCAGCGAACTCCCTGCCTGCCCCAGGCTGGACCCATATTCCGCTACTGGGCCCAGTAAGCGGAGGAGGAGGAAGAAAGTGGCCCCAGTGTCTCCAGAGCCCGCTCCAGTGTCTCCAGAGCCCGCTCCAGTGTCTCCAGAGCCCGCTCCAGTGTCTCCAGAGCCCGCTCCAGTATCTCCAGAGCCCGCTCCAGTATCTCCAGAGCCCGCTCCAGTATCTCCAGAGCCAGCTCCAGTATCTCCAGAGCCAGCTCCAGTCCCCACAGAGCCAGCTCCAGTGCCTGTGGGGATTTTAATTGTATTTGAGGGGATGAAATGGCCCTCAACCCCAGTCTCCTCCGAGCCAAGTTCTCCAGTCTCCTCCGAGCCTAGTTCTCCAGTCTCCTCCGAGCCTAGTTCTCCAGTCTCCTCCGAGCCTAGTTCTCCAGTCTCCTCCGAGCCTAGTTCTCCAGTCTCCTCCGAGCCTAGTTCTCCAGTCTCCTCCGAGCCTAGTTCTCCAGTCTCCTCCGAGCCTAGTTCTCCAGTCTCCTCCGAGCCTAGTTCTCCAGTCTCCTCCGAGCCTAGTTCTCCAGTCTCCTCCGAGCCTAGTTCTCCAGTCTCCTCCGAGCCTAGTTCTCCAGTCTCCTCCGAGCCTAGTTCTCCAGTCTCCTCCGAGCAAGCAGCGCCAGTCTCCGCCTCCGAGCAAGCAGCGCCAGTCTCCGCCTCCGAGCAAGCAGCGCCAGTCTCCGCCTCCGAGCAAGCAGCGCCAGTCTCCGCCTCCGAGCAAGCAGCGCCAGTCTCCGCCTCCGAGCAAGCAGCGCCAGTCTCCGCCTCCGAGCAAGCAGCGCCAGTCTCCGCCTCCGAGCAAGCAGCGCCAGTCTCCGCCTCCGAGCAAGCAGCGCCAGTCTCCGCCTCCGAGCAAGCAGCGCCAGTCTCCGCCTCCGAGCAAGCAGCGCCAGTCTCCGCCTCCGAGCAAGCAGCGCCAGTCTCCGCCTCCGAGCAAGCAGCGCCAGTCTCCGCCTCCGAGCAAGCAGCGCCAGTCTCCGCCTCCGAGCAAGCAGCGCCAGTCTCCGCCTCCGAGCAAGCAGCGCCAGTCTCCGCCTCCGAGCAAGCAGCGCCAGTCTCCGCCTCCGAGCAAGCAGCGCCAGTCTCCGCCTCCGAGCAAGCAGCGCCAGTCTCCGCCTCCGAGCAAGCAGCGCCAGTCTCCGCCTCCGAGCAAGCAGCGCCAGTCTCCGCCTCCGAGCAAGCAGCGCCAGTCTCAGCCGCCGCCGAGACCTCAGCTCCAGTCTCAGCCGCCGCCGAGCCCTCAGCTCCAGCCGCCGCCGAGCCAGCCCCTATTATGAACTTTGTGGTTGAAACAACATACAGCCCTAAGACTGTTTACCCTCCCTGCCTCCCTCTCCCACCTCCATCCATTTGTGTTTGTACTGAACCTCCACCTCAAGCCCCCTCGCCCAGATCTCCACCTCGGACCTCTGGGCGATTACCTACACCCTGGCTCCAACCTCCCTCTGCTCCACCGTTGCCCATCAGTCCTCCAGCCTCACAAGTCTCCATCCTGCCCCCGTTCACACCTTGGTCCCTCGTCAGCCTGCCCTCCCCTCTGGACTGCACTCCTCCGTCTCCGCTCCGTCCCTCCATCCCTCGTTTCCAGTTGGCTTCCTCACTCCCCCTGGTGTTCACTTTGTTGTCTGTCGTCTGTGTTCAACTGCGGCCTTCTGGAGCCCCGGCTGCGCTTCGGTCGGCGGAGCCATGGATTCCGCCATCTCCCGCCGGTCCTTCTGCGCCGACTGGGCTTGACGGCGTGAGGACGTCAGCTCCTGACCCGCCATGGCGGCCCGCTGCACCTGACCCGCCATGTCTGCCCGCTGCACCTGACCCGCCATGTCTGCCCGCTGCATGTCTGCCCGCTGCACCTGACCCGCCATGGCTGCCCACGGCTCCTGACCCGCCAGGGTCACCTTCGGCCCCTGACCCTCCATGGCCGCCTTCGGCTCCTGATCCACCATGGCTGCCCACGGCTCCTGACCCGCCATGGTTTTTGGACCTGCCCTGGAGACCTCCACTCCAGTCTACTCCTCCCCCTGCTCCGGTTTGAGGTCTCCAGGGCGCCCGCCCCCCTCCCGGTTGTTACATCTACGGCGCGAGGACGCGCCTACCGGGAGGGGGAGGTACTGTTACAGATCCCTTGTTTCCCTGGACTCCATTTCCCAGAATCCTCCTGTTCTCCTCACCTGCACACACTTCCCTCGTCAGTTCCTCATCATCACGGATCACCTGCACCTGGACTCTATTGTTAGCACTCCTATATATTGCACTCACTCCCTTCACTCCTTGTCCGTTCTCTGTTGTGTTAAGCGTATGTTTGATGTCTCCTTGCCTATGTTCATTAAAGTATTGTCTATTTGTGGAAATCCGTGATCTGCCTCATCTCTACACCAGCATACCGTAACAATAGCCTAATCAGGATATCACTAAAATATTAAGTAAAATAATGAATATATTGGCTAATACAGTGCATATATTAAGCGAAAGAGTTCATTTCTCTAGCGAACTAACAAGCTGTGAACACTGAATGGCTTTTCTGAGGTAAATGCATCATGACATATTGTTGAATATGGACGCTTTCATTGATGTCTTTCCACCGTTGAAACACTGAATGAGCGATTACATGAGTTATGACCGTTTCAGTAAGATCTACTGAATCTTGCAACATACCTTCAGATGTTCTTTCATGTTTATTCTGTAACTAGTATTAAGGAGGAAAAGATGAACACATTCACTTGCGCTCCGCGCTCGCGCTGCCGGTTGAACTGAGGCGCCTGTACAGTGATCTGTCACCCCACATCAAAGCACGTCAAAATGGCATTTTCTGTTTAAACATCATGATTTCGTGGACAGAATTTGAAGGATGACACTTTGTTTCTTATCGAAAGTAACAAAACGCAGAGCTTATTGCGGTTATTGGTGGTGAATATTGGTTGCAATGTAATGCTTCGGTACACACGTGCACCGTACCGAAAGCCCTGTACCGAAACGGTTCGGTACAAATACGTGTACCGTTACACCCCTAATATATATATATATAGTCACTTAGGATGAACCATCTGACAAATTATTAAATGTAATGCTGTTACCAATGAACATTTTAATTAAGTAATTGAGTAATTTAGAGTAGTTTTAACTCAAATTTTAATGCATTTCATCATAATACAATTCAAAACTAAGGTAGTTCTTTGTAGAGAAATTAATTATTTATTTCAAACAAGTACAAAAGATTCAATCAAAAGGAATACATATACATTACAAAAAAAAAAAAAAAAATTATATATATATATATATATATATATATATATATATATATATATATTACTAGACATGACTCCAAGTTTCCCTTTGCATGGATGTTTATTAGAAGCCAACAGAAAGTCACTTCAGATGCAGCAAAGTAACTCAAACAATTATACATGTATGTGTTAAGAAATGCATGTCACTTTCCAAGTCCACTAGTTCCACTAGTTTTAGCATACACCATTTTCCTGAATGGCTGCACAGCATAGGCATATAACTTTTAAGAATATTAAAACAGGAATTGATCAAATAACAGAATTTTAATAGTCCTTACATAGACTCAAACCAAAATATATTCAGACACCTTGAACATTTCATTCATTAATACAGTTTATTCACTATAGTTTAAAAAAATATAACAAGGTCTTAAGAGTTAAACTTTGTCAGAAAAAAATAATCTTAATTATGTCAGATAACACTAAAGCAAAACATGGTCAGGTCAAAGTGTCTGAATAATTTTTGGTTCCAAATTTGTATCAATTTTACTGGTAGTCCACTGTATAAAGAATTTTTGGGTATAATTTGCCAAAGTTTATTTTATTTTGCTATCCTCACTTACAGAAAAGAACTATAGTGTCCTGCACCCACTAATAAAAATATATCAAAAATGTCTGAACAATTTTTGGTTTGACTGTATTCTCATTACAACTCTTTTAAAGAAAATATTTAACTCTAAAAATCTCCATTATTCATTCAAAAGTGATAATGTTTTTTTAAAAAACATTTTTGAAAATCATTCCAAACCCATTAGACCACTTTCACAAAAGATGTAGCCTCAGTCACCGTTCACGTTTGGCGTATAATGAAATATTATGCCTAACATCATATTTTGTGTTTCACTGAAGAAAGTCATACAGGTTTGGATTAAAAAAAAAAAAAAAGAATCCGATCATCAACCAGATGGAACTGGATTAAAAATTTTGAATGATTCAATCCATTCTAACTTCTGACCTGTAATGCTGACTGAATCATAAAAACACAGGAGTCTTAGTAGGTGCCTTTGTTTGGTGCCTTTTGTTGTGAATTAGTTTAGAAGTGTTTGCAGAAATGGTGTGTCTTTAGCTGGTTGTTGAAAGTTATAATGGCCTCAGCAGATCAGTTGGAGGTTGGCAGCTCATTCCTTCAGAGAGCAACAGAGAGTGAAGACTTCATGGCTCATTGTGAAGGACCAAGCATGGAAACCAGAGACTCCTGGACTGATACTGAAAGCAGTAAATGAAATAGTTTTTTTTATAGTCAGCAGTGTAAGTGTAATAGCTGTGTAAGAGTTTCAGTGTCAGTGCAGCTGGCAAATTATAAGTTAGTCAAGTCAAGTCAAGTCAAATTTATTTATATAGCGCTTTTACAATTGGTAATCGTTTCAAAGCAGCTTTACATATTAGAAGCACAGAAAAAAAAAAGGGAAGTGGTTAAAACTGTACAAACAAGCGTGGTAATATGTAACATATACAAGATGGTGCTACATTAAGCCAATGTCGGCTGACTTCCAGGGGTGGAAAAAACCCCCTAGGAGAAAAACCCAGCGTGCTAGCACTGGGAAAAAAGTCCTAGGAGGGAAAAAACCCCTTGGAAGATATATATATGTAAATGTATATGGAGATCAAAATCTGAATTGTACATTTTTATTATAGAGATTAAAAATCGATTATATATAAATATATGTAAGCGGATACGGGGATCCTGGGCTACGTTGTAGTCAGGTCCAGACGCAGGTTCTCCATCTGATCTGGATACGGCCTGGATCCAGCACCCGGCAAACCTCAGGATAAGCAGAGAGACAGATATTAGCGTAGATGCCATTCTTGTTCTGATGTACAGGTATATCTAGTGTTATAGGAAATGTTCTCGGTTCCGGCCGACCTAATTATTGCAGCGTAACAATCCTTTAACGGATTTGAAAAATGTTAATGTATTGATAATGTGTTATGTGTATGCAAGAGCAAAGAGATGTGTTTTTAGTCTAGATTTAAACTGACAGAGTGTGTCTGCTTCCCGAACAATGCTAGGAAGATTGTTCCAGAGTTTAGGTGCTAAATAGGAAAATGATCTGCCGCCTTCAGTTGATTTTGATATTCTGGGTATTATCAACTGGCCTAAATTCTGAGATCGCAATAAACGTGAAGGACTATAATGCATTAAGAGCTCACTTAGGTACTGGGGAGCTAAACCATTTAGAGCTTTATAAGTAAGTAGCAAGATTTTAAAATCTATACGATGTTTAATAGGGAGCCAATGTAATGTTGACAGAACTGGGCTAATATGGTCATACTTTCTGGTTCTAGTAAGAACTCTAGCTGCCGCATTTTGAACCAACTGTAGTTTGTTTAAAAGCCGAGCAGAACAACCACCCAGTAGAGCGTTACAATAATCTAGTCTTGAGGTCATGAATGCATGAACCAACTGTTCCGCATTTGTCATTGAGAGCATATGTCGTAATTTAGATATATTTTTTAGATGGAAGAAGGAGGTTTTACAGATACTAGAAACATGACTTTCAAATGAAAGATTGGTATCAAAGAGCACACCCAGGTTCCTAACTGAGGACGAAGGTTTAATGGAGCACCCGTCAAGTGTTAGAGAGTATTCAAGGTTTTTTCGTGAAGAAGTTTTTGGTCCAAAGATTAGGAAATCAGTTTTTTCTGAATTTAATAATAAGAAATTTCTTGTCATCCAGTTTTTAATGTCAGCTATGCATTCTGTTAGTTTTGTGAATTTGTAGGTTTCGTCAGGGCGCGAGGAAATATAGAGCTGAGTATCGTCAGCGTAGCAGTGAAAACTAACACCATGCTTCCTAATTATCTCTCCTAAGGGCAGCATGTACAGAGTGAAAAGCAACGGTCCTAATACTGAGCCTTGTGGTACCCCATATTTAACCTGTGATCGATACGACATCTCTTCATTAACTACCACAAACTGATAACGGTCAGATAAGTATGATTTGAACCATGCCAAAGCAATTCCACTAATGCCAATATAGTTTTCAAGTCTTTTTAAAAGAATGTTATGATCGATAGTGTCAAAAGCAGCACTGAGATCTAATAACACTAATAGAGAAATACAGCCACGATCGGATGATAGGAGTAGATCGTTTGTAACTCTAACGAGAGCAGTCAAGAGTCGAGAGTGACAAATCTTACACAGCACACAAGTTCTGTAATGTTCCAATGCTCCAACATTCAGTCTGTAAATGATCAGTTGTCTGCTGAATGACGGTCATATCAATATCTGAAGAGGGTTAGAACTATGAATACAAATAAACTACAAACATGGCATTAAACATTTTAAATATATATTTTACATTTAATTAAATGTTATTAAATATTGTGTCAGTAAAGCTTGAATGCTGTAAATAATAAAAACTACTGCATTCTTTTTGTAAGGTCAGAGGAAAAAAGACCATTGATGAACTCATATCACAAGACCAGAAAAGGGTTTGAGTGATTAATAACCAAAATCTTAGCTGATCACAAAGATTTATTTGATGTTCTCAGTATTAGATTTTCTTTACAATACATTGTGGTCTTAGCCTGATACATAGTCAAACATCCCTGCATCAAATATATATTAAGAAATTAAGTATTAAGAAAGTTCCAACCTACGTTTCATGTGAATACTGGCAGAGAAAGCACATGGCAAATGAGCAGCAGGTGAACTTATGCATCATCACATCAGCCCGACTGAATGAAAAACAGACCAAAACCGTAGAGCAAAATAATTCCTTCCTTTTTACATTAATCAGGTCTTGGATCTTTCTAAATTTAAACTTAATAGTAAAACTTAACCCCTTACCTAACCCTAACTTGACTACTTTGCACACTTCAACAGTGTTGCCAATTGCTTTCAATTGAAATTACCTAAAACTGGTTGTTAAATGTCACTAGATGACATCATAAAGGCAATTTCACTTATCTATATACATAGAAATATAGATCAGTGTTGGTGAGATAAGAATCTAGATAAGGTTTCTCTAAGAAGTTACTAGATTTGTCCCTAGGCTTTTGAAAAAAGTCTCTAATGGGGTTGGGAAGTCATTAAATCTAGTGACAAAATCGCTAAATTGGCAACACCGCACTTCAATAACACCAGCCCAAACAAACAGAAAAACATCCAGTGTGACAGTGTGATAGTACCAGCTGAAAACCATTACAGCTCCTGGAATAAACCTTTATATGTTTGGTGTGGTGCATCATGGGAGGTGGGAGACGCCAAGTGTAGAAGTTGAAGGGGGTTGTTTGTAGTTTTAAAATCAAATAGTTGTTCAATGAGCAAATATGTATAAATAATAATTTGTTGATTAGGGCATGTACAAAAAGCTTATTATATTGAGATTTGGTTGTTCTGTGATTTTAATTCCTGGTTGTTTGCATGTCTGTCAATGGTTTTGCCCATGAGTATAAAAGCCCACAAGCTGAACTTGCACAGGATTATCAGTCTGTGGTGGGAATTGTGGAGTGAGGATGCTGCTGAAGTAATTAGCGTGAGTGGACAATGTTTAAATAAGATGAATGTCAGTAATGTTTTTTTTGTTTTCTAAGGAATGTTTACAAAAATGTATTTAGAAATCTTAAATGAACTTACTCCAAGTCTGTGAAACCAGGCCTGAATGTTATTTTTCACTTGTGCTTAATTTGCTTTGTAGATTACAAATATACTGGCATTTTGTCTTTACTGGTGTACTTTTTTTTTTTCTCACCAATGCTCATTTTATACACCAGTGATCTTCATATTTGATATCTTCATATCAAAAAGCCAGTTTAGCTCAGAGAGCAGATGTATACGGGCGCCCCCATACTTGGTGGCACAAAAATTAGCGAACAGATGAATCTAGCAAAGTTTTAGGGATGATTGATCACTAGTGCATTAAGTCAACATTAACAAGCTGTAAAAGGGTTTTTCAGACTAGCATGTTTACAAAGGGTCTCCAGATTTGTTTCTTGCTCCTGTCTGTGTCACGGTCATGTCATGTCTTTCTCACTCTACCAACAATCACAATCCCCAAATGTCTAATCACACCTGTCACTTGATGCTCAACTTGGCGGCAAGACTGGTTCTACATCTGAGATCTATATCAAGCTTGTGTTCCTGCCTGGTCTTTCCTTTGAGCTGCCTCTATTGCACTCACCTCATTGCCCACAACCTCCTGCCTGTCATCGTGTCATGTGCCCTGCCCTACTGTTTGAACCGTTTCACTTTCCCTGCTGTCTCAAGTCTTCAGTCTTATTAATAAAAACCCCTTGTCTGTTTATTTGCATCTGGGTCCTCCCTCTCTGAAACCTGACAAAGGTACTGGCTGTATATTTTGTAAGTTGCTGTTAATCTTTGCCTGTCTGCATGTTCTCCTTTAAACTGTAAGCTATGCCTTATGTCCCCTTCATGTTTTTCTGTTTAATTGGTGGCCCATTGTGGTAATGTTTTTTTATATTTATTATTTAATGATCTTTTTTCAGTTATATTTATGTCCCTTTCATTATTTCTTTTTCTTCATGCATTTGCCTTTTGTATAAATGTTCACTGTATTTCATGTTGCTTTTTCCCTTTTCCAACATTGTAAATGTTAACTTGTAAATACACTTTTCTGCAAGATATCATTGTGCCCATAGAGCATTAGCACTGATGAAGTTCAGCCTGACCTAACTTGTGAAGACTGAGGGTCTACCAGCACAAATTCACTGATCAAGGCTGCAGATAAGGCAATTAATTTCTTTTACTTTTCTAATTCATTTTTAAATTTTTTTTCCCCAGCACATTGCTGTTTGATGTACATTACTCATGTTTCATATGCAAGAAATTCTGTAGTTCCATTAATTCTTTTTTCCTTTCCCTGCATCTCACCCAAACCTTTCATTTTATATTTACAGCTGACTGGCTATTCCAGAGTTCCCATGCTGACTTTATTCCAGATGTAGCTACACTCCACTTTTCTTTGACCTGAATGAGACCATGATTTGACCAGAGAACACTGACACCAAAAACTGGGAGAGGAGATGGAGCAGGTGTCCTTCTCAAATACTTGGTAATAGTGTTTTATGCAACATTTCCTTTTTGAGTTTTCGGTAGTTAACCAACTTAATTTACCATGTCTTCCAGGTGAGCGGTGCAACTTTTTGGTGTTTTTCCAGTTGTTGTCCTGTTCCTTGGTGTCACTTAAGCACTAACCTAGGTAAGCCTCCATAATTTAAGTCTTCTACTCATTTGCTATATATGTGGAGAACTTTCTTTAGTAAACTGATTGAATTTTTTTCTGACCTTTTAATTGGGTTAATCCATGTTCATATCCAAAAATCCAAGCCCTAACCCTAATCCAAGCTTAGGTATCAGATAGGGCCACCCCAAACATGGTTTTAGCAAATTAGGCAGCAGAGTTGTATTTAGCCATCTGTATGCTAAAGTTTTAGGGAAAGTTGCTCATTGGTGTTCATCTAATGAAGCAATGTTAAGTTGTTAGTGTCTGTTTGTTTACAAAGGCTGTTCACATTTGTTGTTTCTGTCTTTAGAGAAGTTTGTTAATATGTGTGTAAGCTCTTGTAATTTAAGTTTGCCTCCACATTCTTGATTGTGTTCATCTGTGTTTATTGAACATAATACTTCCATACCTTTGTTCCCCCTTTTCTCTGTATACTATTTGTATTTATGTCTTATTTGTTCTACAGTAAATTGTAGTTGTTTAATGCTTCTTACAATAGTTTCAATGTGGCTTTATTTCCCTTTGTACTTCAGCTTTTTTTATGACACTTTATTTAGCCTTTGTTCTGTTTTGCATTTAACCCATTTTTGTAATTATCCCCTCCTGTATGCACCTTTTTTAAGCTTATGATTTAAAAAAAAAAAAAAAAAAAACTTTTTATGCCCCTTTTTTGTGTTCCTCACTTTTTGTATTTATAAATATGCAGAGAAGGAGCATTTTACTTGTAAAAGCGTGCCATGTTCCTCCTCAGTAATGCAATCAGAGATGTTCAGTACCTTAATGCCTATTTGTGTTACTTTCTGGAGGTATGCAAGTAATTTGCTTTGTATAACCCCTTATTTGCTGTTTTTTCATTTATGCCTTCACCTTCTTGTATTCCAATTTAAGACTTGTATGTCCTTTGTCACAGTAACCTATTTGTATTTATGCCCGCTCTTGTCTGTATTTGCAATTTTTTTTAAGCCTTTTTTTTTTTGTCTGTTGCATTTTTTAAAAGTGTACTGTATAAACCATCTTGTCTTTACTGTTATTGTCTTTTATATATTTTTATGCACTTGTTTTCATTCTCTGCCTTCTGTATATTAGTAGTAATGATTGTCTTAGATTTTGTGATTCTCTATGACCTCTGTGCACATTTGAATTTGTGTCTGATGTAATTTCATTTAGCCTGTTTGGATTTATTTATAATATCCTATAATATTCCTATTCCATATTATTATTATTATTTTTTTTAAATATACCCTTCACTTGTTTCTTTGTCTGCTCAAATTTTCAAAATGACTTATGTAAAATTAAGTAGTTGTTAGGTTTTTTTTTTTTTATTTTGGTCCCAGTTCCTGTAAATTTCCTGTCTTAATTTCTGTTCTCTTGATAAGTCTCTTGTATGTTTGTTAACATGGCAACCTATTGTATCCACCTGTTCCTTGTTGATTCGGTGTCTGTATATATGTACTTCATTTATTTCCTTGTCTGTTTTTCCATCTAATTAATTTTTGTACTTTCCCTTATTTGTTACTTTTGATTTATTCAAGCTTTGCTGCTGCGACTAGATTGGGCTTCCTGTATGTCAATTCTGCCTTGGTATGTCAATCCCCTGGCTTTGACTTGAGCACCTAACCATCACCCTGGTTGCGACACGGACTTGTCCTTTCCATGTCCGTCCACCCCATTTGGCTCTATTGTCGAAAAAAAAAAAAAAAACAGACAATCCATCAGCCATTGTCTCCAGCTCCACATCCTCTGTCAGAAAGCCCACACAATTTTTTTTTGTAGCTTTTTGTTCATAGTTCTTTTGTAATCTAATCTTGCTTCTTTGTGATGTAATGCACTTTGGTTTCTTCCCTCTTTGGATAAATGTTCATGATTTTGTTTATGTAATCATTTGTAATTGTTAGTTTTTCTTGTAAATATTTCAGTTATTTTGAGGGGGTAGAGTCCGAGGGGTAGAGTCCGAGGGGTAGAGTCCGAGGGGTAGAGTCCGAGGGGTAGAGTCCGAGGGGTAGAGTCCGAGGGGTAGAGTCCGAGGGGTAGAGTCCGAGGGGTAGAGTCCGAGGGGTAGAGTCCGAGGGGTAGAGTCCGAGGGGTAGAGTCCGAGGGGTAGAGTCCGAGGGGTAGAGTCCGAGGGGTAGAGTCCGAGGGGTAGAGTCCGAGGGGTAGAGCCAGGGGTAGAGTCCAGGCCAGTAGAGTCCAGGCCAGGCCAGAGCCAGGCCAGGCCAGGCCAGGCCAGGCCAGGCCAGGCCAGGCCAGGCCAGGCCAGGCCAGGCCAGGCCAGGCCAGGCCAGGCCAGGCCAGGCCAGGCCAGGCCAGGCCAGGCCAGGCCAGGCCAGGCCAGGCCAGGCCAGGCCAGGCCAGGCCAGGCCAGGCCAGGCCAGGCCAGGCCAGGCCAGGCCAGGGCCAGGCCAGGCCAGGCCAGGCCAGGCCAGGCCAGGCCAGGCCAGGCCAGGGCCAGGCCAGGCCAGGGCCAGGCCAGGCCAGGCCAGGGCCAGGCCAGGCCAGGCCAGGCCAGGCCAGGCCAGGCCAGGCCAGGCCAGGCCAGGCCAGGCCAGGCCAGGCCAGGCCAGGCCAGGCCAGGCCAGGCCAGGCCAGGCCAGGCCAGGCCAGGCCAGGGCCAGGGCCAGGCCAGGCCAGGCCAGGCCAGGCCAGGCCAGGCCAGGCCAGGGCCAGGCCAGGCCAGGCCAGGCCAGGCCAGGCCAGGCCAGGCCAGGCCAGGCCAGGCCAGGCCAGGCCAGGCCAGGCCAGGCCAGGCCAGGCCAGGCCAGGGCCAGGCCAGGCCAGGCCAGGGCCAGGCCAGGCCAGGCCAGGCCAGGCCAGGGCCAGGGCCAGGCCAGGCCAGGCCAGGCCAGGCCAGGCCAGGCCAGGCCAGGCCAGGCCAGGCCAGGCCAGGCCAGGGCCAGGGCCAGGCCAGGCCAGGCCAGGCCAGGCCAGGCCAGGCCAGGCCAGGCCAGGCCAGGCCAGGCCAGGCCAGGCCAGGCCAGGCCAGGCCAGGCCAGGGCCAGGCCAGGCCAGGCCAGGCCAGGCCAGGCCAGGCCAGGCCAGGCCAGGCCAGGCCAGGCCAGGCCAGGCCAGGCCAGGCCAGGCCAGGCCAGGCCAGGCCAGGCCAGGCCAGGCCAGGCCAGGCCAGGCCAGGCCAGGCCAGGCCAGGCCAGGCCAGGCCAGGCCAGGCCAGGCCAGGCCAGGCCAGGCCAGGCCAGGCCAGGCCAGGCCAGGCCAGGCCAGGCCAGGCCAGGCCAGGCCAGGCCAGGCCAGGCCAGGCCAGGCCAGGCCAGGCCAGGCCAGGCCAGGCCAGGCCAGGGCCAGGCCAGGCCAGGCCAGGCCAGGCCAGGCCAGGCCAGGCCAGGCCAGGCCAGGCCAGGCCAGGCCAGGCCAGGCCAGGCCAGGCCAGGCCAGGCCAGGCCAGGCCAGGCCAGGCCAGGCCAGGCCAGGCCAGGCCAGGCCAGGGCCAGGCCAGGCCAGGCCAGGCCAGGCCAGGCCAGGCCAGGCCAGGCCAGGCCAGGCCAGGCCAGGCCAGGCCAGGCCAGGCCAGGCCAGGCCAGGGCCAGGCCAGGCCAGGCCAGGCCAGGCCAGGCCAGGCCAGGCCAGGCCAGGCCAGGCCAGGCCAGGGCCAGGCCAGGCCAGGCCAGGCCAGGCCAGGCCAGGCCAGGCCAGGCCAGGCCAGGCCAGGCCAGGCCAGGCCAGGCCAGGCCAGGGCCAGGCCAGGCCAGGCCAGGCCAGGCCAGGCCAGGCCAGGCCAGGGCCAGGCCAGGCCAGGCCAGGCCAGGCCAGGCCAGGCCAGGCCAGGCCAGGCCAGGCCAGGCCAGGCCAGGCCAGGCCAGGCCAGGCCAGGCCAGGCCAGGGCCAGGCCAGGCCAGGCCAGGCCAGGCCAGGCCAGGCCAGGCCAGGCCAGGGCCAGGCCAGGCCAGGCCAGGCCAGGCCAGGCCAGGCCAGGCCAGGCCAGGCCAGGCCAGGCCAGGCCAGGCCAGGCCAGGCCAGGCCAGGCCAGGCCAGGCCAGGCCAGGCCAGGCCAGGCCAGGCCAGGCCAGGCCAGGCCAGGCCAGGCCAGGCCAGGCCAGGCCAGGCCAGGGCCAGGCCAGGCCAGGCCAGGCCAGGCCAGGCCAGGCCAGGCCAGGCCAGGCCAGGCCAGGCCAGGCCAGGCCAGGCCAGGCCAGGCCAGGCCAGGCCAGGCCAGGCCAGGCCAGGCCAGGCCAGGCCAGGCCAGGCCAGGCCAGGCCAGGCCAGGCCAGGCCAGGCCAGGCCAGGCCAGGCCAGGCCAGGCCAGGCCAGGCCAGGCCAGGCCAGGGCCAGGCCAGGCCAGGCCAGGCCAGGCCAGGCCAGGCCAGGCCAGGCCAGGCCAGGCCAGGGCCAGGCCAGGCCAGGCCAGGCCAGGCCAGGCCAGGGCCAGGCCAGGCCAGGCCAGGCCAGGCCAGGCCAGGCCAGGCCAGGCCAGGCCAGGCCAGGCCAGGCCAGGCCAGGCCAGGCCAGGGCCAGGCCAGGCCAGGCCAGGCCAGGCCAGGCCAGGCCAGGCCAGGCCAGGCCAGGCCAGGCCAGGCCAGGCCAGGCCAGGCCAGGCCAGGCCAGGGCCAGGCCAGGCCAGGCCAGGCCAGGCCAGGCCAGGCCAGGCCAGGCCAGGCCAGGCCAGGCCAGGCCAGGCCAGGCCAGGCCAGGCCAGGCCAGGCCAGGCCAGGCCAGGCCAGGCCAGGCCAGGCCAGGCCAGGCCAGGCCAGGCCAGGCCAGGCCAGGCCAGGCCAGGCCAGGCCAGGCCAGGCCAGGCCAGGCCAGGCCAGGCCAGGGCCAGGCCAGGCCAGGCCAGGCCAGGCCAGGCCAGGCCAGGCCAGGCCAGGGCCAGGCCAGGCCAGGCCAGGCCAGGCCAGGCCAGGCCAGGCCAGGGCCAGGCCAGGCCAGGCCAGGCCAGGCCAGGCCAGGCCAGGCCAGGCCAGGCCAGGCCAGGCCAGGCCAGGCCAGGCCAGGCCAGGCCAGGCCAGGCCAGGCCAGGCCAGGCCAGGCCAGGCCAGGCCAGGCCAGGCCAGGCCAGGCCAGGCCAGGCCAGGCCAGGCCAGGCCAGGCCAGGGCCAGGGCCAGGCCAGGCCAGGCCAGGCCAGGCCAGGCCAGGCCAGGCCAGGCCAGGCCAGGCCAGGCCAGGCCAGGCCAGGCCAGGCCAGGCCAGGCCAGGGCCAGGCCAGGCCAGGCCAGGCCAGGCCAGGCCAGGCCAGGGCCAGGCCAGGCCAGGGCCAGGCCAGGCCAGGCCAGGCCAGGCCAGGCCAGGCCAGGCCAGGCCAGGCCAGGCCAGGCCAGGCCAGGCCAGGCCAGGCCAGGCCAGGCCAGGGCCAGGCCAGGCCAGGCCAGGCCAGGCCAGGCCAGGCCAGGCCAGGCCAGGCCAGGCCAGGGCCAGGCCAGGCCAGGCCAGGCCAGGCCAGGCCAGGCCAGGCCAGGCCAGGCCAGGCCAGGCCAGGCCAGGCCAGGCCAGGCCAGGCCAGGCCAGGCCAGGCCAGGCCAGGCCAGGCCAGGGCCAGGCCAGGCCAGGCCAGGCCAGGCCAGGCCAGGGCCAGGCCAGGCCAGGCCAGGCCAGGCCAGGCCAGGCCAGGCCAGGCCAGGCCAGGCCAGGCCAGGCCAGGCCAGGCCAGGCCAGGCCAGGCCAGGCCAGGCCAGGCCAGGGCCAGGCCAGGCCAGGCCAGGCCAGGCCAGGCCAGGCCAGGCCAGGCCAGGGCCAGGCCAGGCCAGGCCAGGCCAGGCCAGGCCAGGCCAGGCCAGGCCAGGCCAGGCCAGGCCAGGCCAGGCCAGGCCAGGCCAGGCCAGGCCAGGCCAGGGCCAGGGCCAGGCCAGGCCAGGCCAGGCCAGGCCAGGCCAGGCCAGGCCAGGCCAGGCCAGGCCAGGCCAGGCCAGGCCAGGCCAGGCCAGGCCAGGCCAGGCCAGGCCAGGCCAGGCCAGGCCAGGCCAGGCCAGGCCAGGCCAGGCCAGGCCAGGCCAGGCCAGGCCAGGCCAGGCCAGGCCAGGCCAGGCCAGGCCAGGCCAGGCCAGGCCAGGCCAGGCCAGGGCCAGGGCCAGGCCAGGCCAGGCCAGGCCAGGCCAGGCCAGGCCAGGCCAGGCCAGGCCAGGCCAGGCCAGGCCAGGCCAGGCCAGGCCAGGCCAGGCCAGGCCAGGCCAGGCCAGGCCAGGCCAGGCCAGGCCAGGCCAGGCCAGGCCAGGCCAGGCCAGGCCAGGCCAGGCCAGGCCAGGCCAGGCCAGGGCCAGGCCAGGCCAGGCCAGGGCCAGGCCAGGCCAGGCCAGGCCAGGCCAGGCCAGGCCAGGCCAGGCCAGGCCAGGCCAGGGCCAGGCCAGGCCAGGCCAGGCCAGGCCAGGCCAGGCCAGGCCAGGCCAGGCCAGGCCAGGCCAGGCCAGGCCAGGCCAGGCCAGGCCAGGCCAGGCCAGGCCAGGCCAGGCCAGGGCCAGGCCAGGCCAGGCCAGGGCCAGGCCAGGCCAGGCCAGGCCAGGCCAGGCCAGGCCAGGCCAGGCCAGGCCAGGCCAGGCCAGGCCAGGCCAGGCCAGGCCAGGCCAGGCCAGGCCAGGCCAGGCCAGGCCAGGCCAGGGCCAGGCCAGGCCAGGCCAGGCCAGGCCAGGCCAGGCCAGGCCAGGCCAGGCCAGGCCAGGCCAGGGCCAGGCCAGGCCAGGCCAGGCCAGGCCAGGCCAGGCCAGGCCAGGCCAGGCCAGGGCCAGGCCAGGCCAGGCCAGGCCAGGCCAGGGCCAGGCCAGGCCAGGCCAGGCCAGGCCAGGCCAGGCCAGGCCAGGCCAGGCCAGGCCAGGCCAGGCCAGGCCAGGCCAGGCCAGGCCAGGCCAGGCCAGGCCAGGCCAGGCCAGGCCAGGCCAGGCCAGGCCAGGCCAGGCCAGGCCAGGCCAGGCCAGGCCAGGCCAGGCCAGGCCAGGCCAGGCCAGGCCAGGCCAGGCCAGGCCAGGCCAGGCCAGGCCAGGCCAGGCCAGGCCAGGCCAGGCCAGGCCAGGCCAGGGCCAGGCCAGGCCAGGCCAGGCCAGGCCAGGGCCAGGCCAGGCCAGGCCAGGCCAGGCCAGGCCAGGCCAGGGCCAGGGCCAGGCCAGGCCAGGCCAGGCCAGGCCAGGCCAGGCCAGGCCAGGCCAGGCCAGGCCAGGCCAGGCCAGGCCAGGCCAGGGCCAGGCCAGGCCAGGCCAGGCCAGGCCAGGCCAGGCCCAGGCCAGGCCAGGCCAGGCCAGGCCAGGCCAGGCCAGGCCAGGCCAGGCCAGGCCAGGCCAGGCCAGGCCAGGCCAGGCCAGGCCAGGCCAGGCCAGGCCAGGCCAGGCCAGGCCAGGCCAGGCCAGGCCAGGCCAGGCCAGGCCAGGCCAGGCCAGGCCAGGCCAGGCCAGGCCAGGCCAGGCCAGGCCAGGCCAGGCCAGGCCAGGCCAGGCCAGGCCAGGCCAGGCCAGGCCAGGCCAGGCCAGGCCAGGCCAGGCCAGGCCAGGCCAGGCCAGGCCAGGCCAGGGCCAGGCCAGGCCAGGCCAGGCCAGGCCAGGCCAGGCCAGGCCAGGCCAGGCCAGGCCAGGCCAGGCCAGGGCCAGGCCAGGCCAGGCCAGGCCAGGCCAGGCCAGGCCAGGCCAGGCCAGGCCAGGCCAGGGCCAGGCCAGGCCAGGCCAGGCCAGGCCAGGCCAGGGCCAGGCCAGGCCAGGGCCAGGCCAGGCCAGGCCAGGCCAGGCCAGGCCAGGCCAGGCCAGGCCAGGCCAGGGCCAGGCCAGGCCAGGGCCAGGCCAGGCCAGGCCAGGCCAGGCCAGGCCAGGCCAGGCCAGGCCAGGCCAGGGCCAGGGCCAGGCCAGGCCAGGCCAGGCCAGGCCAGGCCAGGCCAGGCCAGGCCAGGCCAGGCCAGGGCCAGGCCAGGCCAGGCCAGGCCAGGCCAGGCCAGGCCAGGCCAGGCCAGGCCAGGCCAGGCCAGGCCAGGCCAGGGCCAGGCCAGGCCAGGCCAGGCCAGGCCAGGGCCAGGCCAGGCCAGGCCAGGCCAGGCCAGGGCCAGGCCAGGCCAGGCCAGGGCCAGGCCAGGCCAGGCCAGGCCAGGGCCAGGCCAGGCCAGGCCAGGCCAGGCCAGGCCAGGGCCAGGGCCAGGCCAGGCCAGGCCAGGCCAGGCCAGGCCAGGGCCAGGCCAGGCCAGGCCAGGCCAGGCCAGGCCAGGCCAGGCCAGGCCAGGGCCAGGCCAGGCCAGGCCAGGCCAGGGCCAGGCCAGGCCAGGCCAGGCCAGGCCAGGGCCAGGCCAGGCCAGGCCAGGCCAGGCCAGGCCAGGCCAGGCCAGGCCAGGCCAGGCCAGGCCAGGCCAGGCCAGGCCAGGCCAGGCCAGGCCAGGCCAGGCCAGGCCAGGCCAGGCCAGGCCAGGCCAGGCCAGGCCAGGCCAGGCCAGGCCAGGCCAGGCCAGGCCAGGCCAGGCCAGGCCAGGCCAGGCCAGGCCAGGCCAGGCCAGGCCAGGCCAGGCCAGGCCAGGCCAGGCCAGGCCAGGCCAGGCCAGGCCAGGCCAGGCCAGGCCAGGCCAGGCCAGGGCCAGGCCAGGGCCAGGCCAGGCCAGGCCAGGCCAGGCCAGGGCCAGGCCAGGCCAGGGCCAGGGCCAGGCCAGGCCAGGCCAGGCCAGGCCAGGCCAGGCCAGGCCAGGCCAGGCCAGGCCAGGCCAGGCCAGGCCAGGCCAGGCCAGGCCAGGCCAGGCCAGGGCCAGGCCAGGCCAGGCCAGGCCAGGCCAGGCCAGGCCAGGCCAGGCCAGGCCAGGCCAGGCCAGGCCAGGCCAGGCCAGGCCAGGCCAGGCCAGGCCAGGCCAGGCCAGGCCAGGCCAGGCCAGGCCAGGCCAGGCCAGGCCAGGGCCAGGCCAGGCCAGGCCAGGGCCAGGGCCAGGGCCAGGCCAGGCCAGGCCAGGCCAGGCCAGGCCAGGCCAGGCCAGGCCAGGCCAGGCCAGGCCAGGGCCAGGCCAGGCCAGGCCAGGCCAGGCCAGGGCCAGGCCAGGCCAGGCCAGGCCAGGGCCAGGCCAGGCCAGGCCAGGCCAGGCCAGGCCAGGCCAGGCCAGGCCAGGCCAGGCCAGGCCAGGCCAGGCCAGGCCAGGGCCAGGCCAGGCCAGGGCCAGGCCAGGCCAGGCCAGGCCAGGCCAGGCCAGGCCAGGGCCAGGCCAGGCCAGGCCAGGCCAGGCCAGGCCAGGCCAGGCCAGGCCAGGCCAGGGCCAGGCCAGGCCAGGCGCCAGGCCAGGCCAGGCCAGGCCAGGCCAGGCCAGGCCAGGCCAGGCCAGGCCAGGCCAGGCCAGGCCAGGCCAGGCCAGGCCAGGCCAGGCCAGGGCCAGGCCAGGCCAGGCCAGGCCAGGCCAGGCCAGGCCAGGCCAGGCCAGGCCAGGGCCAGGCCAGGCCAGGGCCAGGCCAGGCCAGGCCAGGCCAGGCCAGGCCAGGCCAGGCCAGGCCAGGCCAGGCCAGGCCAGGCCAGGCCAGGCCAGGCCAGGCCAGGCCAGGCCAGGCCAGGCCAGGGCCAGGCCGCCAGGCCAGGCCAGGCCAGGCCAGGCCAGGGCCAGGCCAGGCCAGGCCAGGCCAGGCCAGGCCAGGCCAGGCCAGGCCAGGCCAGGCCAGGCCAGGCCAGGCCAGGGCCAGGCCAGGCCAGGCCAGGCCAGGCCAGGCCAGGCCAGGCCAGGCCAGGCCAGGCCAGGCCAGGCCAGGGCCAGGCCAGGGCCAGGCCAGGCCAGGCCAGGCCAGGCCAGGGCCAGGCCAGGCCAGGCCAGGCCAGGCCAGGCCAGGCGCCAGGCCAGGCCAGGGCCAGGCCACAGGGCCAGGCCAGGCCAGGCCAGGCCAGGCCAGGCCAGGCCAGGGCCAGGCCCAGGCCAGGCCAGGCCAGCCAGGGCCAGGCCAGGCCAGCTCAGGCCAGGCCAGGGCCAGGGCCAGGCCAGGGCCAGGCCAGGCCAGGCCAGGGCCAGGCCAGGCCAGGCCAGGGCCAGGCCAGGCCAGCCAGGGCCAGGCCAGGCCAGGCCAGGCCAGGCCAGGCCAGGCCAGGCCAGGCCAGGCCAGGCCAGGGCCAGGGCCAGGCCAGGCCAGGCCAGGCCAGCCAGGGCCAGGCCAGGCCAGGCCAGGCCAGGCCAGGCCAGGCCAGGCCAGGGCCAGGGCCAGGCCAGGGCCAGGCCAGGCCAGGCCAGGGCCAGGGCCAGGCCAGGCCAGGCCAGGCCAGGCCAGGCCAGGCCAGGCCAGGCCAGGCCAGGGCCAGGGCCAGGCCAGGCCAGGCCAGGCCAGGCCAGGCCAGGCCAGGCCAGGCCAGGCCAGGCCAGGCCAGGCCAGGGCCAGGGCCGCCAGGCCAGGCTGTGCCAGGCCAGGCCAGGCCAGGCCAGGCCAGGCCAGGCCAGGCCAGGCCAGGCCAGGCCAGGCCAGGCCAGGCCAGGCCAGGCCAGGCCAGGCCAGGCCAGGCCAGGCCAGGGCCAGGCCTGTGGCCAGGGCCAGGCCAGGCCAGGCCAGGCCAGGCCAGGCCAGGCCAGGGCCAGGGCCAGGCCAGGCCAGGCCAGGCCAGGGCCAGGCCAGGCCAGGCCAGGCCAGGCCAGGCCAGGGCCAGGCCAGGGCCAGGCCAGGGCCAGGCCAGGGCCAGGGCCAGGCCAGGGCCAGGCCAGGCCAGGCCAGGGCCAGGCCAGGCCAGGGCCAGGCCAGGCCAGGCCAGGCCAGGCCAGGCCAGGCCAGGCCAGGCCAGGCCAGGCCAGGCCAGGCCAGGCCAGGCCAGGCCAGGCCAGGCCAGGCCAGGCCAGGCCAGGCCAGGCCAGGCCAGGCCAGGCCAGGCCAGGCCAGGCCAGGCCAGGCCAGGCCAGGCCAGGCCAGGGCCAGGCCAGGCCAGGGCCAGGCCAGGCCAGGCCAGGCCAGGCCAGGCCAGGCCAAATTAAGGCCGAGCCAGCCAGGCCAGGCCAGCCAGCCAGGCCAGGCCAGGCCAGGGCCAGGCCAGGCCAGCCAGCCAGGCCAGGCCAGGCCAGGCCAGGCCAGGCCAGGCCAGGCCAGGGCCAGGGCCAACCAACAACAAAATTAAAATAAATTAAAATTGAACAAAATTGGTAAATCACAAACAAATAAAATAAGATTAAATAAACAACAAATAAAATAGGAATATACTGGAAATAAAATTAGCCAGGCTCAAATACAGTTTGTATTAAATTGTACCAGGGTGGGGCCAGGCTCAGGTGCCAGTGGCCAGAGCCAGGCTGTGCACAGGCCCAGGGCCAGGCCAGGCCAGGCCAGGCCAGGCCAGGCCAGGCCAGGGCCAGGCCAGGGCCAGCCAGCCAGGCCAGGCCAGGGCCAGGCCAGTGCCAGGCCAGGCCAGGAGCCAGGCCAGGCCAGGGCCAGGCCCAGGGCCAGGCCAGGCCAGGCCAGGCCAGGCCAGGCCAGGCCCGGCCAGGCCAGGCCAGGCCAGGCCAGGCCGAGGGACAACAGCCAGGCCAGGCCCAGGCCAGGCCAGGCCAGGGCCAGGGCCAGGCCAGTGGCCAGGCAGCCAGGGCCAGAGCCAGGGCCAGGCCAGGCCAGGGCCAGGCCAGGGCCAGAGCCAGGCCAGGCCAGGCCAGGCCAGGGCCAGGCCAGGCCAGGCCAGGCCAGGCCAGGGCCAGGGCCAGGGCCAGGGCCAGGCCAGGGCCAGGCCAGGCCAGGGCCAGGCCAGGGCCAGGGCCAGGCCAGGGCCAGGCCAGGGCCAGCAGGCCCAGCCACCAGGGCCTGAGAAATAGGCCAGGCCAGGGCCAGGCCAGGCTGAAGAAAATAGGCCAGGGCCAGGCCAGGCCAGGCCAGGCTGAAATAGCCAGGCTGTGCTGTGGCCAGGCCAGGCCAGGCCAGGCCAGCCAGCCAGGGCCAGGCCAGGCCAGGGCCAGGCCAGGCCAGGCCAGGCAACAGCTGTGCCAGGCCAGGCCAGGCCAGGCCAGGCCAGGCCAGGCCAGGCCAGGCCAGGCCAGGCCAGGCCAGGCACAGGCCAGGGCCAGTGGCCAGGCCAGGGCCAGGGCCAGGCCAGTTGTACAGCCAGGCCAGGAAGCCAGGCCAGGCCAGGGCCAGGCCAGGCCAGGCTGTGCCAGGCCAGGCCAGCCAGCCAGGCCAGGGCCAGGCCAGGCCAGGCCAGGCCAGGGCCAGGCCAGGCCAGGCCACAGCCAGCCAGCCAGGCTGTGCCAGGCCAGGCCAGGCCAGGCCAGGCCAGGCTGTGCCAGGCCAGGCCAGGCTGTGCAGTGCCAGGGCCAGGGCCAGGCCAGCACAGCCAGGGCCAGGCTTGTGCTGTACAGGGCCAGGCCAGGCCAGGCCAGGCCAGCCAGCCAGGCCAGGCCAGGCGCCAGGGCCAGGCCAGGCCAGGGCCAGCACAGCCAGGCCAGGCCAGGCCCAGGCCAGGCCGAGGCCAGGCCAGGCCAGGCCAGGCCAGGCCAGGCCAGGCCAGGCCAGGGCCAGGCCAGGCCAGGCCAGGCCAGGCCAGGCCAGGCCAGGCCAGGCCAGGCCAGGCCAGCCAGCCAGGCCAGGCCAGGCCAGGCCAGCGCCAGGGCCAGGCCAGGCCAGGCCAGGGCCAGGCCAGGCCAGGCCAGGCCAGGCCAGGGCCAGGGCCAGGTGACCAGGCCAGGGCCAGGCCAGGCCAGGGCCAGGCCAGGCCAGGCCAGGCCAGGCCAGGCCAGGCCAGGCCAGCCAGCCATCAGCCAGGGGCCAGGCCAGGCCAGGGCCAGAGCCAGGCCAGGGCCAGGCCAGGCCAGGCCAGGGCCAGGCCAGGGCCAGGCCAGGCCAGGCCAGGCCAGTGCCAGGGGCCAGGCCAGGGCCAGGCCAGGCCAGGGCCAGGCCAGGCCAGGCCAGGCCAGGGCTGCAGCCAGGCCAGGGCCAGGCCAGGGCCAGGGCCAGGCCAGGGCCAGGCCAGGCCAGGCCAGGCCAGGCCAGGCCAGGCCAGGCCAGGGCCAGGGCCAGGCCAGTGCCAGGCCAGGCTGTGCCAGGCCAGGCCAGGCCAGGCTGCAGGCCAGGGCCAGGCAACAGGGCCAGGGCCAGGGCCAGGCCAGGCTGCCAGGCCAGGCCAGGGCCAGGCCAGGCCAGGGCCAGGCCAGGCCAGGGCCAGGCCAGGGCCAGGGCCAGGCCAGGCCAGGGCCAGGCCAGGCCAGGCCAGGCTGTGCTGTGCTGTGCTGTGCTGTGCTGTGCTGTGCTGTGCTGTGCTGTGCTGTGCTGTGCTGTGCTGTGCTGTGCTGTGCTGTGCTGTGCTGTGCTGTGCTGTGCTGTGCTGTGCTGTGCCAGGCCAGGCCAGGCCAGGCCAGGCCAGGCTGTGCTGTGCTGTGCTGTGCTGTGCTGTGCTGTGCTGTGCTGTGCTGTGCTGTGCTGTGCTGGCTGTGCTGTGCTGTGCTGTGCTGTGCTGTGCTGTGCTGTGCTGCTGTGCTGTGCTGTGCTGTGCTGTGCTGTGCTGTGCTGTGCTGTGCTGTGCTGTGCTGTGCTGTGCTGTGCTGTGCTGTGCCAGGCCAGTGCTGTGCTGTGCTGTGCTGTGCTGTGCTGTGCTGTGCTGTGCTGTGCTGTGCTGTGCTGTGCTGTGCCAGTGTGCCAGGCCAGGCCAGGCCAGGCCAGGCCAGGCCAGGCCAGGCCAGGCCAGGCCAGGCCAGGCCCCAGGCCAGGCCAGGCCAGGCAGGCAGCAGGCAGGCA